>NC_087207.1:94679008-94684022 GCF_015104395.2 Macrobrachium nipponense | reverse complement strand
ATTTTCTCAAACTAATATTTAAAAATACTCGCAAAATTTAATACTCTCTCTCTCTCCTTCTCTATCTCTCTCTCTCTCATATTAACTTCTAATTATCTGAATTTGCCTAGGGGAATTATTCTGATTGTTTTTTCAACCAATAATGTACTCAAATTTCTTCGATAAATCGTTAGCAGTCATAAAATTGGAAAGTTCCCTTCCATTATATAATTTTAAAAATAGGGATAATTACATTATTCCATTATAGCTACGTTTTAAGATGCTTTCTTTAACAATGTTGAGAAATGTTTCATAGAGTTATCTCCTACACGTCATCCAGAAGGGAGTCAATGCTTATATAGTTTTCTTATCTCTTCTTGTTAACACCAGATATTACTTCAGAGAGAGAGAGAGAGAGAGAGAGAGAGAGAGAGAGAGAGAGAGAGAGAGAGAGAATATTCATATTTTACTTATAAATGAAGAAACCTATTTACACATTCCAGATAGGAGAGAAAAGTACTATTCAGGATTATAAGAGAGAGAGAGAGAGAGAGAGAGAGAGAAGAGAGAGAGAGAGAGAGAGAGAGAGAATATTCATATTACTTATATTTATAGAAGAGCCTACTTACACCATTCCAGATAGTAGAGAAAAGTAATAGTCAGGATTATGGAGAGAGAGAGAGAGAGAGAGAGAGAGAGAGAGAGAGAGACGTTTAATTTTATTTATTCTTGATTCATTTTTTTTTTTAAGATGTCTTCGAAACTCTTGTAGAAGGAGGACACTAGACCTCCTCATTCTCTGAAAGTCTCCCTAATGCTTTGAAAGTCTTCATGATGCTCTGAAAGTTTTGCATTGTACTCTGAAAAGCTTTCTTGTGCTTTGAGAGTCTTCCTGATGCTTTGAAAGTCTCCCTGACGCTCTGAAAATCTTTTGGTTTTCTAAAAAGTCTTCCTGGTGTTCTAAAAGTCTTTCTGACTCTCTGAAAGTCTTCCGATGCTATGAAAGTCTTCCTTATATTCCGAAAATCATCTTTGTCTTAGAAAGTCTCCCTTCTGCTCTGAAGATCTTCCTGTGTTTCTAAAAGTCTTCTCCGTACCTTGAAAAATTTCCCTGGTGTCCTAAAAGTCTTTTCTGTGCCTTGAAAATTTCCCTGGTGTCTAAAGTCTTTTCTGTGCCTTAAAATATTCCTGGTGTTCTAAAAGTCTTTTCTGTGCCTTAAAATATTCCTGGTGTTCTAAAAGTCTTTTCTGTGCCTTAAAATATTCCTGGTGTCCGAAAAGTCTTTTCTGTGCCTTAAAATATTCCTGGTGTTCTAAAAGTCGTTCTCCGTACCTTAAAATTTCCCTGGTGTTCTAAAAAGTCTTTTCTGTGCCTTAAAATATTCTGTTCTAAAAGTCTTTTCGTAGCCTTAAAATATTCCTGGTGTTCGAAAAGTCACTGTGCCTTAAAATAAAATTTTCCTGGTGTTCTAAAATTCTCTTCTGTAAAAATTCCCTAAAATATTCCTGGTGTTCTAAAAGTCTTTCTGTGCCTTAAAATTTCCTGGTGGTGCCTAAAGTCTTTTCTGTGTCTTAAAATATTCCTGGTGTTCTAAAAGTAAAATCTCTCTGTTCCTTAAAATTTTCCTGGTGTTCTAAAAGTCTTTTCTGTGCCTTAAAATATTCCTGGTGTCCTAAAAGTCTTTTCTGTGCGTTAAAATATTCATGATGTTACTAAAAGTCTTTTCTGTGCCTTAAAATATTCCTGGTGTCCTAAAAAGTCTTTTTCGTGCCTTAAAATATTCCTGGTGTTCTAAAAGTCTTTTCTGTGCCTTAAAATATTCCTGGTGTTCTAAAAGTCTTCTCTGTTCCTTTAAAATTTTTTCCTGGTGTTCTAAAAGTCTTTTCTGTGCCTTATTCCTGGTGTCCTAAAAGTCTTTCTGTGCGTTAAAATATTCCTGATGTACTAAAAGTCTTTTCTGTGCCTTAAATATTCTGATGTAAAAACCTGTAAAAGTCGTTTTCTGTGCCTTAAAATATTCCTGGTGTTCTAAAAGTCTTTTCTGTGCCTTCAAAATATTCCTGGTGTTCTAAAAGTCTTCTCTGTGCCTTGAACATTTTCCTTGTGTTCTAAAAGTCTTCCTGATGCTCTGGAAATCTTCCTGAGTGGATGGATGCATTGCAAATAAAAGCAATCGAAGAGAGGAGAAGCGTATTTGAGGATGGATGGCATGTGATATCAGGAAAGAAAATGGATCCTCTCCCATTATTGACTTTGTTTGTACAGAATGCTCTTGCCGATAGCAGAGGGTCTTTTGTTTCATTCGTTGTCCTAAGTTAGAAAAAACTTTTTGATTTAACATTTTACTTTTCATAAACTTTTTCCTTTGCTTGTTTAGTTTTATCTACTGTTATTTCGTTTCTAAATGTTGATTACCATGAGGCCTGGACTCGTGAATTTAGTGGCAGGTCACGTTTCTTAAATTTCGTTTTCTCAAATTTATTATAATATTTGTGCAAACCTAATAGTTTTATAGTGCAGAGAATATTTCTCCCTTTCCCTCCATAGCGATTAAATACTTGACTTACATTCGTCGTAAATAACAATTCTAATTGAAATATGAGACTGCATTCTAGCGGAAATTAACAGGATCGATAAAGATATTGAAAATAATTTTTGTCCTGTTTGAATCAAGAACAATGACGATCATTTTTATTGCATAACTCTTCTTTATATTATAAGTAGACTTACACTCTCCTCTCTCTCTCTCTCTCTCTCTTTCTCACTTTCTCACTCACTGGGTATACAAAGTTCTGAAATGTCATTTTCTCAAATTATTACAATATTTTGCGTAGCTAATAGTTTTATAGTGCAGAAAATCTTTTTCTCTCTCTCTGCCTTGAAATATTTGACTTACATTCGTTGTAAATAACAATTCTAATTGAAATATGAGACTGACATTCGTGCGAAAATTAATAGCGTCGAAAAAAGACATTTAAAATAATTTTTTCCTGATTTGATTCAAGAACAATGGCAATCATTTTTATTGCTTCACTCTTCTCTTATATTATAAGCAGACTCACTCTCTCTCTCTCTCTCTCTCTCTCTCTCTCTCTCTCTCTGGGTATACAAAGTTGTAGGTCACTCTCAACCTTCTCAACCTCCGTCCTATGAAAGAGAGTTAGGTCTTGTTTATCTCTTCACAGAAAGAGATCTTTCTCGGAAGGGCAATGAATGGAAGGCGGTAGAGTTGTTAAATGCCTAAGGCTATAGGAGCCGTGTACATCCAAGTCGGGGAGGTTTAGAAAGAATAATTATATCAATACGTAAAGAATCATCCTTTGTCGTTAGGATCCATTTTCCCACTTAAAATGCGTAGACTGAGAATTGGCTAAAATTCGAAACTGACAGATCCCAGATCCCCTTTTCCTTCCGGGAGCAACCAGATTTGCAGAACAGCAGCACGAATATGCAGCAAATGTGCCTTGCTGTCGAACTTCTAAGTTCCAGAGGTCCTTTATCCCTCACACTTACATACATACATATACCTGTATATATATATATATATATATATATATATATATATATATATATATATATATATATATATGTATATATATATATATATATATATATATATATATATATAGATATATATAGATATATATAGATGGATGGATAGATAGATCTACTATTACAAAATCCTTGGATTATACTGAAGACCAGGGTCCCCAAACAGCAGAAAAGAAACTGAAAATATTTCACATTTCATAGCGTTTACTGGAAGGGTCTGAGATGAAAATTGCTCTGCTCTTAAAAGTCGTAAGCTCCTGGCAAAGCGGCCATGATTGAGATATTCTAATGTAAGAGAGTTATGGTGAGAGCCCCAAGGCACAGCGGAATGGAAGGCCTTTCATATCAACCCGGAGATACCCAGGAAGCAAGAGCCGGTCTTTTGGACTACCAGGTGAAGGAGTAAGCTTCCGCAATTAGATGTGACGAGTTGGGTAGACGGATACTTTGCCAGTGGGTGTGGGCTGTGACCGAAAGTCTAGTTTGATTACCAGTTCTTAGGATTGTGAGAGACGGTGATACTTTATGGAAGCATAGTCTTTGTTTATATATATACATATATATATATATATATATATATATATATATATACATATATATCGTCAGTTTTCATCTTGAGATATGTTTAGTCTTTCGTTTATCTTCTGGGGCGCTGCTGGGTGAGGGTAGGGCTAGGCGGGTTAATAAGACCCGAGCTGTTTAAAGACCCTGACATAATTTTTTTTTCTCCCCCCTCCCCCCAATCCCCCCCCCCTCTCTCTCTCTCTTTTTTTCTCTTTCACGTGTAGATTTCAATTACTGCAAATTTGACCCAAGGCCACTCGAGTGTTGATTGACTCTCACACTCGACAGTAGTTTACCACGCTACGGCGTCCTCAAAAAAATCCACTGCGGAAAACTTAATCTCCTTTGATGCGGAGGACATTAACGTTTAGTACTGCTTCCTGAATATATAAGAGCTAATACCATTTTTCTCTCCATTATTGCATCAATTACTAAAGGGTATATCACCTGTTGGGCTCTCAGTCTAGTTTCAATGCCTGTGATTAATACGCTTCCGTCACGAGAGTGGAATTTCTGTGCCGAATGGGAATAAGTGTAAGTTCGCACGGACGCTGGAATGTTCACTCGATCATAACTCACGAGGAACAAGCCCTGGATTCATTTGAACTTTATATTCCTCGACAAAGTAAAAAAAAAAAAAAAAAAAAAAAAAAAAAAAAAAAAAAAAAAAAACTTTCGACCTACATTTAAAATATTTAATGATCGCAGTCATGCTCTTAATGTCATTATTGCTCCAAATAGGTTAGCTGAAATCATATCTCATCATATCTCATTGAAAATCTGATTAGCAAGAGAGCATAATTCGTGCTTGCACAGATTACTCTTTTGAAGCATTTATCACCATCTTATGTACTGTTTTATTTTTTTAAAATTCAGGTTAATAACTAAGGATTCAGAATTTTCCCAGTAAGCTAATTA
>NC_087207.1:94644008-94674008 GCF_015104395.2 Macrobrachium nipponense | reverse complement strand
GAATCTTTTATTTAGAACAGGATATCAGGTCCAGGTCAAGCAGGGGTCGTCGTCAGTGCCGGTATTATTCCGTAAGCGTAGTTCAGTTCGGGCCAGGGTCGTCTTCGGATTAAGGGCTGGTGTTGGTGCTGTATAGCTGGTATTACGTGACGTTTCGACCTTCTCGTAGGTCATCTTCGGACGAGTCGATTTGAAGAGACTGTAGCAAGAAAGTTTGCGGAACGGTATTTATAGCGGCACGGACCTAGAGTTGCATTCTCATTGGTCGGGCCGGTCTTGGGCGAAGCCGTGGATCTCGCCTCGAAGGTCTTGGGGATTCTCTTGTGCGAGCGCCACAGTGGTGCCTGGGGCTATGAACGTCAGGAATTCCGTCTGTAGCAGGAATCGTATCATCCTGTGGGGGCTCCTGATTATCTGGCATCGTCGGGGGGGTCGCTCGCTGCTCTCCGGGCGGCGGTGGGAAGGAGAAACGTTTCTTGAGTTATATTTAAGTTTGGTTTCTTCTCCTTACCTATATGAAGGGCTTTTAGGAGGCGCAGACGTCGGGGATCTGTTGTCTGATCTATTATTATGATATTAGGGATAATATCATTTCTTTTTATCCGTTTGTTATTATGAGCAGTCCTGGCGTGGTTGAATATGGCTCCTTCTTGGGCGTGGCAGGAGATTCGCTTGGAGAAACGCATGGAGGTCATACCGACGTATTTGCCGAGGCATCCTCGGACGGGCATGTGTAACGGTAGACCACACACGCTTCTTCAAGGGATCCTGCAGGGGCGCCGAAGGGTTGTTTTCTCATCAACCAGGCTGCTCGTCTTCTTCGTTTTAATAATATAATAATTATTTTAATATTTCTGTCTGGTCGGCTGGGCTGACGTTTTCCTCGATGATCTTTTTGAGGGCTTGTTCGTCCTCCTTGTACCTCCGGTGGAAGTTGCCCCTTGTAGAAAAGCTTGATGGGCTCTGCAACGTCGGGGTGGGGTTCCGGTGGTACCAGGCATCCATACTTTTCCTATTGACTCATCAACAGCACGATTGGTGTGTCCGTTGTCGACGAGGACCCTGGGCGGCGCGCTCCAACTCACTGTGTGTGTCATTCAGGAGGAGCAGTGTGAGAGGGCCCTCCTGACGAAGGCGCTGATGGTGGAGCGCTTATACCTCTCAGGGCACTCACTCTCACCGTTCATGCACATTCCCAGGTTCGTCGGCTTCGTGTACACCCTCGTGCTGAATTCGAATCTCGCTGTTCGACAAGGACGTCAAGGAAGGGGAGGCGGCGATCTTGGCAGTGGTTCAATCGAGAACGTGAGGCAGCTGTGGTCGTGGAATGCACCGTCGCAGCTGCTCTATCTCATCCTGGGAGTCGGCGCAGACGAAGGTGTCATCGATGTAGCGCACGTACATCCTCGGTTTCCTGGAAAATCTGGAAGACCCTCTCTTCGACGGTACCCATATAGAAATTGGCGAAAAATGAACCCCCAACCTAAGGGAGATTCCATCGCCACGCCGTCGATCTGGGTGAACATATAGTGCGGTGATCAGCAAAAGGGGCCTTCTTAGTGCAGATTTCCAGCAGGGCTCGAAGGGCATGCTCTGGGATGTTTAAGGATGGAGTGTCGGGGTCCTGTAAACTAAACTGTCCAAATCATTGTATGGTCTCATCAACGGGACGTTGGTAAACAGGGACTCTACATCCATCGAAGCGATGCATCCTCCGGGGGGCGTTGCTCGTAGGGCGTCCAAGAACTCGGCCGACGACATTCAGGCTGTGCCTATCTGGGACGTACGGGGTTAAGATGGTGTTAAGTTCTTGGCCAACAGGTACGTAGGGGCAGGGATCTGGCTGATTATGGGGCGAAGGGGGTGTTCCCTTGTTTATGGGTCTTAACATTCCCATAGATGTAGCCTAAGTCATGGTCACCCGTTATGGGTGGCAAATGCAGGGCGTTCGAGGCGGCGTTGACCTTGTTTCAATAATCCGGTTGGCCTCTCGCTTGATGTCGTCGACGGGGTTCTTGGTGATTCTGCGGAATTTCGTGAGTCCGCCAGGATTTCTTCAATCTTCCGGCGGTATTCCTCAGTCTGGATAAAGACGAAGGCAGCAGTTTTATCGGCCCTGCGTACTGTGACGTCCTCACGCTTCCTTAACTGCTTTGCTGCTTCCCTCAGGTCACGGCTGATGATACCACTGCGGTAGTCTCCACGGTCGGTGAGGGCCTCGGCAAGCAGAAGGGGCTGAAGGGCGTCAGTCGTTTCGCAAGTTCCCAAGGTCCTCTTGCTTCTGGATACCGTCGAGGAGATATTCGACTTCCAAGCGTTTATCCATCGGCCTCAGCTGCGTGATGAAGTGGCAGTTGAGGCCCATCCGCAGGATCTTGTCTTCGTCAGGTGTTGGGACGTGACTTGTGAGGTTGATGTACTCGTCACGTTCTTGTGGGAGGCGTGTCTTACTCCGTTGAGGGCGACGAGTTTCTTGGTAATGGTCCTGTTCTTCTTCTCAGCATCTAGTAATGATAATAATAATAATAATAATGATAATAGTAATTATAACTAATAATAATAATATTTTTGGTCAATCACAGTCATCCATTACTTTTCTGCAGGAGTCCAGGAGTTACTTCAGCTTCTAGTTTTTCCAGGTTCCTTTTCAGGGATCATGTGATTTTGCGTAGTGTTCCTATGATTATGAGTCAAAATTTTTTTGTCCACAGTCATATCCCCTATTGTTCTTATTTCAATTTTCAGGTCTTGATACTTATCAATTTTTCTCTTTCTTTCTATACTGTTCTGGTATCCCATGGTATTGCGACATCAATGAGTGATACTTTTCTTCTTGAATTTTCAATCAACGTCACGTCTGGTCTATTGACACGCATCACTATCTTTTCTGATACAATTATTATTATTTTTATTCAGAAGATGAACCCTATTCACATGGCACAAGCCCACCAAAGGGGGTCATTGAGTTGAAATTTATAGTGTTCATTGGGAAGACTAAGAGGAGGTAAATTGAAATCCAGGAAGAAGAGATCTCGCTTATTAGAAAAATAAACAAGAGATTAATAGATTGATAATTCGATAAAATTATGAAAATACAATGAGAACAACAATATTAGGGTAGTAATACATAGCATTACGTACTATAGGTGACATCTCTGACTTAACATCTTTTCTAAAGGAGAATCTTTTACCGATAATAATAATAATAATAATAATAATAATAATAATAATAATAATAATAATAATAATAATAATAATAATCAATAATAATATTACTATTACTATTACTATTATTATTACTAATAATATTATTATTATTGTTATTATTATTATTATTATTAAGAAGATAGTATTATTAAGAAGATAAATTCTATTCATATAGAACAAGCCCACCAAAAGGGTCATTCACTTAAAATGCAAGCTTCCAAAGAATATTATTTTCATTAGGAAGAAGTAAAAAAGGGAAATACATAAAGAAGTGATGTCACTTTATCAAAAAAGAAAAAAGAAATTAATTAAATAGTTAAAAATGTAATGAAATGCAAGAAGAACAGTGTTGGAGTAATATTGCATTTAGCCTTCAATAATAAATGAAAATAATATAAGCCAGCAAACAATAATGTAGACGGACGTCTCTGACTTATCATCTCCTTAGTCGTCTCTAGTCCCAGAGATGATCACAATCGTTTCCCTATCAGTGAAGGCAGCAGAAGGCGCTCGCAGGCCTGACTAATCGACATTCTCGGGAACTCCTCCCGACCTTTGTTCATATTATGGGCGCATGATCGTGTTCTCCACTCCGCTGATTTATTGCGCCCGAAACTCACGGAGGTTAGTATTCCTTGCGCCTTTTTCGAAGTCTTGGCCAATAGATTTTGGCAGATTTATGAGCCGTGTAGGCAAAAGGATTTTGTAAATAATTCATGCAAGGGACTGTAATTCATAGTCAAACTAACAGATTCATTAATATAAAGAACCGCTAGCCTCATTATATTTTTTATATTAGTAAGTTTAGCAAAGTTACTACATGCAAATGTTTAAGAGAGAAAGTCGATCATTCATACAGAGGAAACTTTATATCCACAATAGACCACGATGAGCCTTTTAAAATCTACGATTTACCAAGTATTTAAAAAAATCTGCAAAGATAAGAACATTGAAAATATTATACCACATGTACTAAGATATGCATGTATGTATATACATGTCTTTTTATATATATTACTACGTGATGTGTAAGACCTAATTGTTATTTAGGTTTATGGACATTTTATCGTAATAAACACTAGCAACCTCTTTTGTGATACGAAGAACAATGTAGATTTTAAAAGCCTTATCGTAGTTTATGGGGGATATAAAGATATCTCTTTGTATGGCTAATATATATATATATATATATATATATATATATATATATATATATATATATATGTATATATATATATATAATATATACATATATTTATATATATATATATATATATATATATATATATATATATAATATAGATATATATAACATTAGGCTACAAATGTCGAATAATCTACGGTACAATCAACGGCTTCCAGTCGACGTTTAAACTGATTGGGGTATCTATCAAGGTACCAAACCATTTCTCACTTATAATTCTTCTTCGGCGATATTACCGAAGACGCGGTTAAGTGATGAGAAATTCATATATATATATATATATATATATATATATATATAGATATATATATATATATATATATATATATATATATATATATATATACATATACTATATATATATATATATATATATATATATATATATATATATATATATATATCTATAAATTACGATACAAAGATAGATTAATGCCTAGAAAATTATAACATTATGTGAGTCATTGTATGATTTGTGATATTGGATAATATAGAACATAGAATCTATTTCGATTATTTCATGTCCTATTGTTAGCCAAAACATATACTCTTACTTTGGAGACAATTCTAAGCTTGGATTGTCTTGAGTCAATACATATTTGATGTTTATCTGTAGAAACTCCCACGCATACTATATATATATATATATATATATATATATATATATATACTATATATATACATATATATATATATATATTATATATATGTATAACTGAATCACGAAAGTTATGGACGTGATAAATCCATAAATAAAGATATATGCCACGAAGGAAAAATAAACGAAGGAGGATCTGCAAGATCTTTCGACGATTAAAACGTCCTTTACTGAGCAGAGACTGACATAAATACGAGAAAAGACAATACAAGAAGATTCGTATAACTGACAGATAGGGATTATAAAGAGATTAGTACCTAGAATCTGACACACCTGGAAGATAAGAAACCTTCCCCAACAAGCATAAACAATGGGTGCAATTAAAGGTTTAAGACAATCATCTAAGATACAATCTCAAGACAATTAAAGGATTATAGGTGACAGCTATTCAGAACTTGGTAAACAAAACCATATTCACAATACATGTCAGACATACATTACAACAAAAAATGATAACTCTAAGGCAACTGATTTTTATTTAAGTCAGTAATTATATCTTTGAGGTCATTCTTAAACATGTTACAGATACAAGGGTCTAAATGAAAAAGGCCACGACTAACATTGAAATTAAAATGAAAAGTAAGTTGTATTAAAGCAGATTCTAAAAGATTTCGTCATAAGACATCTCTGACCCTTGCAATTACTGAAACTACCAACCCATTTATGCTGTGGTTGTTTTCACTTAAATGAATGAATAATGCACTAGAATGTTTGTCCAGTTTTTACAGAATATTTATGCTGGCTTAGCCTTACTTCTAGGCCCTTGCTAGATGTCCGAGATAAAATTGAGGGACAATCCATACATGGAATTTTTATATATTTATGTTGTTGTTTCTTTCTCTGTGGCCATTTTTTTATTAACCTTCCTTTTAGTGTTATTATTATAGGAAAAAACAAGGTTGACATTAAAAGCTTTAACAATGATTTAATGGTTTCAAATCCGTTGAAATAATTGGCCAAACTGAGAATGTTCTTAGTAATTTTCTTTCTGCGTGTTACTTACAGTATGAAACTTTTTGTGTGCTTTGTTTATAACAAATGTCTAATATTGTGAAGGATAGCATAAATCTTTCCCTATCTTTCTTATGTATTCAATTTCTTGATCCAAATATTGTGGACTGACAATGCGCAATGCTCGGAAAAACATAGAGGAAAAAAATGATATTTTTATGTTAAGATGGTGCCTGAGAAGAAATGAACATAAGTTAAGTTGTTAGTCGGTTTCCTATAAATACTGAATTTACATTGAAATGGTTCTCTATGTATCAAAACGTCTAAGAAAGGGAGGCAATTGTCTTTTTCTAATTCTAGAGTAAACTTAATCGATGGTACCTGGTTATTTAATTTAGAGAGTAAATCATTTACATCAATACCGACAGGAAGACCAGCTAAACAATCAATCAACATAACGATACCACTTTACAGGAATATGAATGATATTAGGTAAGTAGCTTTTTCAAAAGAATTCCATATACAGGTTTTGAGAGTAATGGGGGTGATAAGGATTTCCCATTGCCAATGCCAAAAATTTGTTGATCAAAAATTCACCATTGAATATAAACTTACAATCACAAATGCACAAGCTCGTGAGTGAAATAATGTACTTATAGGTAGAGGTAATTCATGCTGAGTTAGTTCATTACTAAGATATTCTAAAATAGAGTCTATAGGGACTCTTTAGTAAAAAGAGAACATACATCAAAACTAACGAATCTATCAGTAGGGCAAAGAGCAATTTTGTTTAATTTATCAACTAAATCTAGAGAATTATATATATAGAATCGGAGATGGTTCCAAGTAACGGGTACAAGATCTTAGTGATATATTTCAAAAGTTTATGATTGAAATTGAACCAACAGTACTGATAATAGGCCGCATAGGGTTATTTTCTTTGTGCGTTTTGACTAATCCGTACAAGTAAGGTAGCGAAGGAGATTTGACTGACAATTTGCCTAGTAGTTCTGTTTTATCTTTAAGGATACTTTTCATTATGTTATTGAAGTTTTTTTGTTTTTTATGACTTGATCAAGGGGATTTTTTTGTTAGTTTTTTTATAAGTCACATCTCATCCAGTAGGGCTTGCATACGGGATATGTAGTCAGCTTTATCTAAAATACTATACTAATTTTGACTTATCAGCTTTTGTAATGTGGATAGTATTGTCCTTTTTAAGATCGGGGTCAAACTTTTCTTATAGCGAGCAGGAAGTTACTTTCATGCTTAACATTGGCAGCTCCGTAAACATACCTTTAATCATGTCAACATGATTTGAGGAAGATCACAATATTTTTCAAATTTACTTAGGGATGACGCAATCATTTTAAAGCAGAGGGTCTACTTGTTACAAAGAAACGATAAACCATATCCAAGCGCCTCACAACATTTTCACTTACTTGTTTACTAGATAAGTTAACAACACAATCTTGACGTGCACCAATTAGTCCGAATCACTGCTATCAATAAGATATTTTAGTTTTCTGTCGAGTTTCCTTTTCAGGGCATCTGTAGTCCTACGTAGTTTTTCGTAAATTTCCCGTCGCAGCGAGTCCTTCCAATCAGCCGGGATGGAATGATTGAAAGAGATCCTTGTTCTTTCCAGTTCCTTGAATTTTTCCTTCTCCTCTTGCTTGGCGGCTGCTATGTGCTGTTTCAACATCATGGCACTAAATTCATTGAATGGGTGATTGTCATACCTTCTTAGACGGCGTGGCAGCAAGGATTTAGGGAGCACTTGTTCAGAAAGGCACTTCTTCAGGAACTTAAGTTTTCTTTGGCTATACAATTAATGGAAAATATAATAATGAATACACTTTCTCATTTGGGTATAGAAGGGAAATGTTTGAGTTTTTTAAGCCTTTTACAAATAATTTAGATGTTTATTTGTAGTACAAATTCATACAAGATATTAAAGCGTAAATTTTAGGCAAAAGTTCAGTATAATTAAAACTTTGACAAAAGCGTGAACATGAAGGTAAAAATTCCAGACTGGCTGATTGCGTTCCGTGTAAGCAAGCAAGATTGAAAGGGAGTGTTAAAGGGTGAATTATATAATCATTATTATTAGATGATATAGGAACTCTCTCTCTCTCTCTCTCTCTCTCTCTCTTCTCTCTTCTCTCTCTCTCTCTCTCTCTCTCTCTCATATATATATAGATATATATATATATATATATATATATATATATATATATATATATATATATATATATATATGAATGAGTGGCAGATTGATCAGATATCGGAGAATACGAGTTATGGGAATTAGACGAGGATAGAAGTTTTGTCTAAGCTCTGATAACGACAAACAAAAAAATAAAGCTGTGTGAGCCAAGCAAAGGTTGCAGGAAATGAAGAAAGGTGTCTAGGGGCAAAGATTCGAATAAGTAAATTGATTGTGGAGTTAAAATTGTTTGCAGAGTACTTGCAGTAAAAAGCGCCTTTTCAGAGATGTAAGAGTAGTCAAGATGAAATTCATCTTTAAAAAGTCTGATACGTTAGAGATGACTTTGTCTATTTGCGACGATTGAGACCATTTATGGGATAGCATTTCGGCTGAGGCTCGGTTAGCATCGCATAGTTTCGTAGCGAATATCATGTTCTCTCTCTCTCTCTCTCTCTCTCTTCTATTTTCTGTCTTTTTGCCAGTACATCTGAGGAACATATCAGGAGTGAGCGTAGGATGTGTTTAAGAATAAGCTCGACAAATATCTGAGCTGCATCCCAGACCATCCAAGATTGGAAGATGCAAAATATACCGGAAGATGTAGACATTATTAGTGCCTCACCACTGAGCCTGGGGAAATCCGAACGAGCTGTAAGTTTCTGTAAGGTCTGTGATCGAATAGGAACGCAAAGACATTTTTCTCTCTTCTAACCATGTAAATGAAGCGAAACCCTGTTAGCCTTCTTTACTCAGGGATTTTTTTTTTTGTTTTTGTTAAGAAAAATGTGGACGCGTTGAAATTTCCATTATGACACGAGAAGCTTAACAAAGTCAATACCGCACCTGAGTGTTTCAAAGCGCATCATTTTAAGCTCCTTGCTCGGCTCTGTTTCGGAATTGAATCATGAAACAGACGGAGAAAGTGGTCTTTGGGGTTGCTAGTGAGGAAGAGGACCCTTTTGTTATCCAGCCTCTTTGATGCTTTTTTTGTCACATGAGAAGGGTCTGACAAACAGAGGAATGATGGATAGAAGAAATCTTTTGCATTCGTATTTGGTATGGAGTAGCCATTCAGTTTCTTTCTTGAGCCCCATAATTTTTTTTTTAATAATGCTTGTATTAAATGTGTATGAGGTTGTAAAACACTGATGGTATAATGATCTCTTTAAATCGCTTTGCTTTTTTGCAATATACTTCTTGCATGCAAATCCCTTTTCTGCTGTTTCTTTCTGAATTAGGATTTGGGTTAGATATTCACATTTGAAAATACAGATCTTTTTACCCCCTTTTCATCTTTGACACCAAAATTAACGCTCGATAATCTATGACCAAAAATCTCAATCATACTTTATCTCATTTAAACGACAAACCTCTGAGTTTAGGATTTACTTCGTATCGTATTAGTGTATAAAAAAAAATTGTATTTCATATACGCCACAGTCATACCAGGTTCAATTCAACCTGTAACGGGCTATCGGGAAGAAATTCAAATAAGATATACAAGACTTTACCAGCTGTACCTGTCTATCTTTACACGCCTTTCCCGGAGTTTTTTTTTTTTTTTATTCATGTATGAATAATTATGACGCATCGTCCTTTTATTGATGCCATACCTGACATTCGCGCAATGAAAGATCGTTAAGGAGAATCACGAAGCGGAGATGGAAGATAAGAGAAAGCTTGACCATTCAGAAGGAATATATATTATCATAATTTGCAAATCCAATTACCAGAATGTGTAGACTCTAATAAGGTGAGATACAGAATCCCAAAAGAAACTCTCTCCTCTCTCTCTCTCTCTCTCTCTCTCTCTCTCTCTCTCTCTCTCTCTCTGTGTTCTTCCATTTTCCTTCATCTCAAAGCATTCCTTGCGAGGGGGCCAAATTCATGGCTGAATAATTTAATCCTTAGATATAATTAATAAGATAACGTCTGGATTCCAGCCAGAATCCGTGCAATTTATGAACTCTAATCCCGAAAATCTATCTGGAATCCAGTGACAGAGAAACGGGTTTCCAAATCTCGTAGATTCGGGTGAACAATAAAATATTTCAAGATTAAATATGAGGACAGAGAATTTTTAATTTTACACTCAGGTCTCATATTTCCCACAACGTCTTCAAGCGAGATATTGTCCATATTAGAGGTGATTTTAAGTAAGAAGAAATTATTTGCCGTTTCCCAAATCGGAAATTTAATTTATTAGGAAGAGTAAAGTGTGTAGTTGTTTGTTAACTGAATGCAAAGGGCTGATTGTTAATTAAAGTTTCCCATACTTAATCAAATGGGACGTAATTATATGTGTCAAGGCAAGATATATTAGATAAAGTGGTTATTTCATAATACGCTTTGGTTAAACAAACAAACGGAGACGGGTCGTAAAATCCAAAAGTCTACTGATATTATCTCAGGCGAAAACTCCCCAAGTGTCCCCCTCCCTCTCAAAAAAGAGAAAAAAAAACACACTCTACAATTATATAATGAGAGAACACTTCTCAATCATCATACATAATGAACAGGGGAAACTGTTATCAAGACGAAATCTTGACAAACGCCACTGAAGAAAAAACGAGATATCAGACCGTAATGAATTACATCCCTTTTACGTACCTTAATCGACCTACTGTCTTTATAATTGGATTCCGTTTCCAAAGCGAATGGAATATTGTTGTCAGCGGTTATGTCGTATCTACGTAATCGACACAATTAGCAGCAAAATCATATCCGTACCCATAAACCTATACCCTATTTGTGTCATACCATATACCCATACAATACCCATATCTGTATCATACCCACTCCCATAGGTACCCATATCTGTGTCATACCCATGACAAAATAAATACTTACCATACCCATACCCATATCGTACCACACCCATCCCCGTACCGTTCCCATGCCTATACCCATATATCCATACCATAACCCATATCTGTACCATAGGCTACCCATACCCATACCCGTACCATTCCTATGCCTATACCCATATGCATACCCATACAATACCCATACCTATACCCATACCCGTACCGACCCATACTGTACCATACTGATACCAATACCGATACCATAACGATACCGATACCCATACCCATAACATACCCATATCTAAACCCCCATATCATTTCTAAACCAATACCCATATGACGTGGTTTAATGGCTACAAGGACCCTTTAGAGCTCTTTCAGACAGATAGAGGACTTAAGGTTTACCTTAAAAAGTTTCTAGCATTTGTTATGATCTTTGGTAGTTGTGTTACACGTTTGTTAAAATGATTAAGAGTACTTCAGTCGACACTGTTTATCTGGAGAGACTAAGATTAGGAAAAATCTACCAATGCAAATCGAATTGACATAGTTATACTGATACACGTTGAACTAGCTTAAAATGCGCCAACCTTTTTCTGCATCCAGGTGAATGAGTATTTCACTAAAAGTAACATAAATCTTTCAGTTGTAATGCGGGAAGTATAACCTTTTACATTTAAAGAACATTCTATGTTTTCCGACCGAGTTTATTTCATATCAAAAGCCGCATGGATATTCAGTTTGACATAAATAAAGTTTCCCTGATCAATGTTTTCACAAAGGATGTAGCTAAGAGTATGGTAGGTTTATGCTATGAATGTGTACCTTACTCTCCCCCGCCCTCTTCACCCACAAGACTGTAACTCTCTCTCTCTCTCTCTCTCTCTCTCTCTCTCTCTCTCTGGCAAACTCATGTCTGTATCCTGAGGCCATAACGAAAATATTTACGGAATTGACTTGCTTTTAATGTCTGCATCTTGTGTTTCTTAGAACAGTGGAGATGCAGTGGCTCGCGGATGCTATGAACTTGGCGTTTAAGGAACTTATGGCAGCGTCAAGAAACGAAAGGAAATCAGAAACAGTCAAAGTAAAATGATTGGAGCTCCGTTATTTGCAAACTTCCATCACCAATCAGCACAAATATTTTTTTTGAAATGCCGGAGATTACCATTGTCAACATATTATCAGGAATATCCTTTTTGCACTTAAATCTCTCTCTCTCTCTCTCTCTCCTCTCGCTCTCTCTCTCTCTCTCTCTCTCTCTCTCATTCTCTTGCTGTTTCCATTGTAGACAGAGTTGTTGATTTACCAGCCGATATTTCGATAGTTCTGCTGATTTCCATTTGATCGGAAATGAAATAATTTCATTGAATGGTAAATTACTTTATCGCTACATTAACGTCGCCAAAACTCCTGAACAGTCATGTGCGCAATTGCATTGTTCCCACTCAGGCTTTTACACATTAACTTGAGTTGGGTGTGAAATCAACGTAAATGAGCAGTAAAGAGGACAGAATACCAACCATTCTTCTGATTTAGTTCTCTCGTTAGGAATGGGAAAGGAAAGTCAAGCATGAGAATTATATATTACGAAAGATCAAAGCACGAAGCAGAACATTTTACGAACTTTAATGCCATTCGAGGATTTTTCTACTCATTTCTCTTTACTCACAGACGGTCTGGAAAGAGAGTTATAATGATCTACTAAGTGTACAGTACCTTAACATAAGACCAGTTTGTTTAATTGTCGACTCAGCTTTGAGGTATGCATGCCACTGACTAATTACTAAATATTTTTTTTGTAGATTAATTCACCCTTTTCTCTCTTACTCCCACATAATGTGCCTCAGATCGACGGCAGGGATATCATTTCTGGTCCCTTCAGACTTCCTTACACACAGCTTCTTATTATTGTGACCTCATTCCTTTTCGTTAACCAGATGTAAGATGGAGAAACCTGTCCGCCCTGTTGTGGAGAATCAAATGAATATTTTAGCTGACCATTTCTACACAACAACAATGATTAATTGCAAACCGGTATTTTCTAAAGGTTAATTGCAAATCGACATTTTTTCTTACTTACTTTAGTTTCTTTAGAATATATTATTTTTTTTATCTTTCTTTTGACATTATTTATTAGGTGATGTACACTGCGTTAATCTTTTACGTAGCTCAGGCAGCAGAAAGCCGAGCTACAGATATATTTATGATATACGGTTAATTTTTTTTCCATTAATATAGTACAATTTATTCCTTCACTCTCCACCAAAACTGGAAAATTCATTTCAAAACATCATTTAGGCACGTCTCCTGACTTCATAAAGCCTCGGAAAAAAGTATTTGGATGACGATTCTCGTGAAATTACTTTTTTATACGAGGTTTGTAAAATATTTAAATATGCTAGAATATAATTCTCTGTTTTTTATTTTTTGTTTGAATAGAAGGGGTTGTAAGTTCTTCGGCCCTTTTCTGTCAGAGAAAAAAATGTTTTTTTGTTATATTTCATTTACTTCCGTAAGATAATTCTTTGTATATACGCGAAATAAACTTGTCTGAATTGCCAGCAACCGATCTACCAAAATAATGTGGTCCACCCTTTCAACCTTTAATTTTTTTAAATTCCACCATTTACAAAAGGTATTTCATAAACAACCGAATTCTTCTTACGCAACGTGTCCTACGAATCAGTTCATCATAGCAACTTAATCATTTTTTTTATTTGTATTCACCTTCAGTACTTCAGTTCAATAAAGAGAAGTTAGCTCAGCAATCATTTCAAACATTCTCAGTTAGGTTTCCATGGGAAGGATGTCCAATAAGATATTCTAACACTGTCTCTTGCAGTGATCTAGAAGAACAATCGTCATTTCCCTTTTAGAAGAATTCACATTGAAGTTATTATCGTTATGGAAGTAGATGATCTCGTCATCAGTCAAATCAATTGAAAAAATTGTAGGATTTACGCAATAATTACATTCAATAACTTTATATTGATTGTAGTAAAGGTATTCATGCTCATTTGCATTCAAATCTGAATTAGTAGTGTTCCTGTCACACCTTAGGATAGAACATAACTATAATTAAAAAAAAAATAATAATCTTAGAATGGTCCCTTACGAATTATGCCTCACCTTGAAGTTTGATAAGAATTCAAATCCGTATTAGGGGGAAGAGACCCTTTGCACCTTATTTTAGAGGTTAGCTTCTGTTGATATGCGACTAACACTAGTAAAGGTGACACTGGCTGTCACTTATTTGGAATAGGTTGATGGATATTAAAAATATTGAAATGATGGAAATATGATTAGGAAAGGATGGAGATTCGATCTTTATCATTTGGAAACTAGAATGAAATGGGCACTTCAAATATGTTATGCCTCTGCTTCCATAGAAGGAAGTTTCCTGTGCCGCCAAACCCTCTCAGGAACAAACGAAGTTTATGTGGCTGTTTATTCTCGTTATGCTTCGCCTCTGTTGTCTCAGGGAAGAAGTACGAGGCTTCATAAGTCACATCCTTTGAGAGGCCATTCGGGCACATTTTCAACTCTAAAAGGAGAGAGAGAGAGAGAGAGAGAGAGAGAGAGAGAGAGAGAGAGAGAGAGAGAGAGAGAGAATGCTTTTGACGTCAGGAAGTAAAGAAGTTAACTTACATTTGTTTTTTTAAAGACCCTGAGCTCGCAAGATAGCGACTCTCACGGAGCTTTCTCTAGCTAGAGAAAGCTCCGTAAAACTGGAAAGATTTCCTGAACATTTCTTCTCGTTTTGTAATATGCTTGAGATGAGAAAAGATGAGGCTCAACAAATCTCTGAAATCCCGATGTTATAAAATTTAAATCTGAAGTGATGAATGGATGAAATCAGATGATTTTTCAGATGACGATAACGTGCAGGAGAATTCTTTGATATACTGAAATGAGGTTATCTTAATGTAATAAGGTTTTGAGAGAATGAAATAACAGCTACATAGACACTATGTTTATGTACTCAAAATGCATAGGAAAGTGTTAAGAACTCCTTAGGTAGTTATGCTGTGTGTGTGTGTTTAATTGTAGATACTTATATGACATATATTGTATATTATATATGTATATATATATATATATATATATATATATATATATATATTATATATATACATATATATATATATATATATATATATATATATGACAGATAGACAGCCAGGAAGGTTTTTCCAATATGGAAAAAGATGTCGTCTTGGAACTTACATATTTCTTATAATTTCATTTATTTTAGCTAGCCTAGCTGAACGTTTTACTTACAAATTTGTTAAATTCCGTTAATGTAAACCAGTTTATTTATCCCATTAACTGTACCAATGCAGAAAAAAATTATTTATTATTTCCTGAACTCCCCAAAAGGGAGAAATTTTCCTAGTGTCGCAACCAGGGAAAATCGAAGTGTCAGAAAACACAAGCAAGAGAAAGCTTTACGAACGCTGAATTGACTCATTCGATATGTAAATTCGAATTCA
Organism: Macrobrachium nipponense; assembly: GCF_015104395.2. Taxonomy (NCBI): domain Eukaryota; kingdom Metazoa; phylum Arthropoda; class Malacostraca; order Decapoda; family Palaemonidae; genus Macrobrachium; species Macrobrachium nipponense. The sequence continues at coordinate 94,658,473 of NC_087207.1, read as the reverse complement.
TATTTTCATTGAAGAACGTCTTCTGAGTTGGGATTTTAGTTTTGTGTAGAGAAAAACTACTACTGTCGTCCGCACCTTTTCAGCCCGCAATCATATCTTGAAAAACTACTGAGGCTAGAGGGGTACAAATTGGTATGTTGATCATCCACACTCCAACCATAAAACATACCAAATTGCAGCCATCTAGCCTCAACAGTATTTTTTTTTTTATTCAAGGCAACGCTATTACAGGACAGGCCACTGCCTCGCAGTGGCTAAAACTTTATGGGGCGAGGTTCATACCAAAAACTTGATCGCGCCGAAGACACTTTGGCGGATTTAAACAATTTTTTTCTCTGTCCTTGTTCCCCCTATTTCCTATTTCTTACAGAGATTTCTTGACAACTGCCACCTTCTTTTCGTGCGCATCACCACTCTGGTTCTGATGTCACGTCTGTCACAAGTGAAAAGGTGTTTTATATATTTATTCACTTATCTGTTTATCTTCCTACACCACAGAGATGGTAGCTTTTGGTAGCAATGATCTCTCATACACTTGAATGTTATTGCTGCATCAGCCGCATTCAATTTATATAAAGTTTTCTTTCAGTTATTAAAAAAGATAGAGAAACTCTATATGAATGAATGCAGCAGATGCAGCAATAATAATAATAATAATAATAATAATAATAATAATAATAATAATAATAATGATAAAAGAGCTACGACGACAGCAACCAGAAACCAAAAGAATATAAAAGCAATAAGCTCAGTTTCCAGCGATCACCTAAATCTTGCGATCCTTAACCCAGAGAAAATTAATCTTCCCCCAAGGTGATATCCCACCGCCACTCTCTCTCTCTCTCTCTCTCTCTCTCTTGCAAATGATATTATTGCTTTCACTTGCCGTTTCACTGCTTCTGTTGTGTCTGCTAGCCTCTCTCTCTCTAGAGTAAGTTGTTCTTCTTTTTATTCCCGACTGTCGTTATCGGAAATGGCAGTGATGTTTCAGCTCACGTCACATTTGAAGTTTGCCAGAGGCTCCCTTCCCCTTTGTTATTTTCTTATCATTGTCACCGTTCTACAAGTCGCCCATTTGCCAGAGGAGACACATAAATCAAAAATTGTGGTTTTTCAAAAAGCACTTAAAAGTTTAAAGCTCTCTATACTTTGTCCATCGATTAAGAATGATTCTTTTACTGACCATATAAGATGTTTTTTACCAAGTATGGAACTAAAGAACGGACTATCTGCTGGTATCAACAATTTTTTTTTAGTTTTCATTCATCTGGCGAATGTGCGAAGTGTACTGTTATTCATAAAAAAAAAAAAAAATTAAGAAATACTATATTATTTACCCAAATTTTATAAGATATGTAGCATCATGTATAAGAAAAATTTTAATTAACTATGGATATTTACAGTAATGATAAAAATGGACTTTTAAATTTCTTTTACTTGTATATTTTCTCGTGGTGTATATAAATATGTATATTAATATATAAGATATATATATATTTATATATATATATATATATTATATATATATATTATTATATATATATATATATATATAGTTATAGATATATATATATAATATATATATATATATATTATTATATATATATTACATATATATTATATATATATATATATATATATATATATATATGATATATATATATATAATATCATATATATATATATATATTATATTATATATATTCCACATATATAGATATATATATATATATATATATATTATATATCTATATCTATATATATATTATATAATCTATTCATATATATTGACATATTCATTATATATATATATCATATATTCATATATCTATATATCTATATATATATAATATATATAATAATATATATATATCTCTATATATATTAATATTATATATATTATCTATTACATATATATATATATTATATATATATATATATATATATATATATATTATACATATCTCCTCTCTATATATCATATATATAAACTATATATATATATATATATATTATATATATATATATATTATATATATATTAATTACTATATATTATATATATATACATATATATATATATATACTATATATATATATTATATATATATTATATATACCTATATATATAAATACATTTTTTTAAATATATCTATATATATATAATATATATATATATTAACTATATATTATATCTATACCTTTAATTTACATATATCACTATAATACCCTATATATATATATATATAATCTAATATATATATATATATATACCTATATATAATATATATATATAATAATATATAGTATAATATATATATCTATATATCTATAAATATATATATATCTTTATCTATATATATAACCGTACATATCTTTCCCTATATATGTATATATCATGTGTATATATATATATATATATATATACATACTAATATCTATCTATAATAATAATATATATATATACTATATATTGTTACGACCTTATTTACGGCCGTAATTTCAAGGGTTCTTGTCTCTACTCAGAATTTGCGGTCAGTACAATGTAACACAGCAAAACTTAGGAACAATAGAACAAACCACCTCACAAAAGTTTACAATATTTATTTACAAACACACAAAAAAGAGGTAATGGTTGGTAACAATAATAACCAAAATAAAGAATGTATAAATCAAGGGAAAACCAACCTTAAGATCTTTAAAAGATCACCTACAGCTAAATTAAACCCTAAGATAAGAAATAGGAAATAATAAATATGAAACTTCAGGCAGGTACCTTCCAAATAACTGGCCAGACAAAACTAACCTAAGAAAATAAGTAAGACAGAAGGAAGCAAGAGAAAAATAAGAGGGGAAACTTAAAATTATTTCTACCTAATACATACAACTAACTTAAGTTAATAAACAATACATTACAAAAAAATAACCTTACAAATTGATTGAAAGGAATAATCACGAAAGGCTTAGTGAATCATCTTCTCAGGTCATACAAGATCCAGAAGACCGTACTGCAACAACAAGGGCGTGCAAATCTACAGGTACCCAGCGATCCACGATCGTCTTAATAGTTATAAAAACATCTCATACCTGTAGAAAGCCGCCCTACTTGTCTCCACGAGTTCCAAGAACTCACTGACGCTGATGCAGAGATCAACCGGGTCAAGCTGCAATGCCTACAGGCAACCCAAAATACCACGGGAACACCGAGGGTGGTAGCCTCCGAGATCCGGGACGTCAACGGATCTCGCACGCCACAAACTGCAACGTTCTCAGTAGATATAGGCCCAACTCATTCGGAATCCTTCCGAAGAACGAGGGAAGGGGCGTGGCTGACGAATGCCGCGGTGACAAACACCAGCGACACCACAAGGCAGCGAAGGATTAAAGAAGCCGTGATCCAAATCTCCAATCTCCGTACAAAAACTGCAGAAGTGACCAAAGTTTAAGTGGGCAAAGCGTCAGGCTGTGAGAAGGAACTCGAACTAACTCTGTCACGAATCACCACCCTTAAGATCAAGCCTTCCACTCGAGTTCAACACGCTCATAGGAGAGAAAAAAACAACGATCGTTAATACGGCACTTCAATGGTTCACTAATACCGGGGGAGAAGGCGGTAAACAAAGCAAAACTGCGAAGTCCAATTAGACTCCCTTACAGAGTTCATCGAACTAATAAACGATACTAACTTGTTAAAAAAAAAAAACTTAACCTAAAATAAGATCAAAGGTTGGACAACTATTAACAAATTATAATTAACAAATTATTTAATTTACTTTTAATCTAATACCTTTCTCCCCCCCCTACAAAAAAAATTTTAATCAAATAGAGTAAATTTTTTATACAACCTAAAGAATCAATTAAATCTTAAAATAGCATCAATCTTAAAAGTAAAGATAACCTTAATGTAACATGCATAGAATTATCTAATAGCACACACAATTGTGCATTACACATTCTTGAAATAAAAAGGTCGGCATTAAATATACCTCAATTAAACATACCAATATAAACAGTCTAATTAAATACAAAAGCCTGGAAATAAATAAAATTAATCGAACATAATTCTAAAGCGAAGAACAAAATGTACTAAATCACAGAAAATGATAAAGTTCTGAAATTCCAAAAGTTCTTGCTAAAAATTAAAAGATATAAATGGCACAAGACCTACCTATCAGCTATAATAAAAACTATTACTAATATAGAACTGAATATTTCTTACCCTAATACTTAAACTAAAAAACAACACTGGCAAAAAAAAACAGAATTATCATATAAATAAACGAAACAACGAACAAACGTCGGAACAAACCATAAAGTTAGCACTTGCTTTCACTCTAAATGAACACAAAGAGAAACGAGCAGGGCGAAAGAGGCAGGAAAGACCAAACAAAAATAAACACTTTACATCCTAGACAAGGGGTCCGGGATCTTATATCGATCCTTTAATATGTTTTAATTACCAAGTTGAGCTCTTGCAGCTGCAAGGCCCAACGTAAAATCCTTTGGTTAGACCCTGTCATCCATTCAATAAACACTAAACGGATTATGATCCGGTCCATACCTCCACTGGAAAAAGAAAAAGAAAGATTAGTTAAGTATGGTTTAAAATGAGATAATGGTACGGATCAGGGCCAGAGCCTCTTTCTCAATAGTTGAATACTTACGCTCTGCCGTTAACAACTTTTTGCTGTAGTAGGATATTGGGTACACCTCCTCGTCCTCACCCTTTTGAAAAAAGAACGCCTCCAATGCCTACATCGCTAGCGTCAACAGCAATTATAAAGGGAGACTTGAAAATTAGGAGAAATCAAAATAGGTAGGTTTGACATAAGAATAGTCTTAATTTTAATGAATGCTTCTTCACAACTCGCTAGTCCAAATAAATTTTCCTATTTTTTAGCGCAAAAGATCATTCAAGGGACGAGCAATGTCAGAAAAGTTCCTAACGAACCTCCTATAGTATCCCGTCATTACCTAGCACCTTTCGAACTTCTCGGACATTGCACGGTCTCTTTAGATTAGTTATAGCCTCGACATTAGCCTGTTTCGGGGCTATATGACCCAGACCAACGTCATGACCCAGATACACAACTGTGGCCTTACCAAATTCACATTTAGCGAGGTTTTAATGACTAAGCCCGCAGCACGGAGAGCTTCAAAAACTTTACCCAACCTGAGTAAATAAATGAGTTTTCCAATCATTACTGTGAACAACAAGGTCATCTATGTAGATCTCGGTACCTTCTAACCCACAGACCACACGGTTCATTAATCTTTGAAAAGTACAAGCAGCATTCCTCATCCCAAAAGGCATGACCTTGCATTCATACAAGCCGAATGGGGTGACAAATGCTGAAATTTCTCTTGCTCGATCTGACAAAGGAACTTGCCAGTAGCCCTTGAGCAAATCCAACTTTGTAATATACTTTGCTGAACCAATGCGGTCTATGCAGTCGTTCAATTCTTGGAAGAGGCAAGGAATCATTTTTAGTATGTGTATTAACTTTACGATAGTCCAACACAACCCACATCCGATACTGTCCATCGGATTTCTTCACCAATACTATAGGGGAGCTCCAAGGACTAACAGAAGGTTGTATTAAATCATGCTTCAGCATATATTCTATTTCCTTATTGACTATATCCATTTTAGTGGGATTAGGTCTATAAGGACTTTGTTTAATCGGTGAAGCTTCTCCTACTACCACATCATGTTCAATTAAACTAGTCAATCCGGGAGAATCCTCTAACCAAATCTGAAAAAGAACGAATTAAAGCCTTCCATTTCCCTCTTTGATTTAGAATCAAGATGCTTCAGATGCTCATTCTAACCCATCCAAACATTGCACCATTCTTGGATAGTAGCATCTAAATGGTACTTGATTAATTATTTCCTCAGACCCATCAGGAAGCACCTCTGCCACCAAAGAAACCGATTTATACCCTGTTTCCAAAGGATCAGATCTACTAGAGGTTTATAAGGTTTCAGTCTATTAATGTGAAAAAATTCGACACTTTTCGTTTGGTCCCTTGGAGCTTCTATTTCATAAGTTAAGATCGGATACCTTCCTCAACACCTTCCAAGGCCCCTTATACCTTGGTTCAAGGAAGTTATCCGAATCAGTACCCAACACCAAAACTAATTCCCAGGCTCAAACGACCGTGCTCGAGTTTTCTTGTCATAATTAATCTTCATAGCAGCCTGAGAGCTAGCTAAATTTTCTCTAGCAAACTTCCAGGCGCTAGAAAGTTTTCCTCTAAGATTATCAACAAATTCACCCACGTCCGGTCTCCTTTATTTTGATCATTACCCAAAAACCAAAACCTCATATAAAATTTCTAAAGGGCCCCGTATTTTATGTCCAAAAGGACTAATTCAAAAGGAGCCACGCCCGTGGATGAATTTGGATGACATTCTAAGAGCAAAGAGAGCAAAAGGAAGACCCTTATCCCATTCCTTCCTCTCCATGCTCATAACAAAATATTCTTAAAATTGATTTAAGAGTTTGATGGAATCTTTCCACCACTCCCTGACTCTCTGGATGGTAAGGAACACTAGTATGTGTGGCAGAATGGCCAGATCTGCACACTTACTTCGAAATTCCTTACTAGTAAAATTAGTTCCACAATCAGATTTGTATCTTACGAGGGATCCCATACCTCGAAAAGAAAATTACCAACTGGTCAAATACAGCCTTAGATGTGACTTTCTTCATGGGAATGGTTTCTTCCAGGAAATCGTGATTGCCCGATCCATCACAGTCAGTAAATAGATAAAACCTGTTCTAGTTTTTAGGCAGAGGGGGGGGCGCTACCTATATCAACTACCAGCTCATTAAATGGCTCCCCAATAGCTGGTATGGGATATAAAGGGGTGCTTTTTTTTTACAATTGTTTGATTAGGTTTACTACCACTTAGCACACTGGACATTCTTTCACATATTGTTTTACTGACGATTTCATTCCTGGCCACCAAAAACATTTAGCCAACCTACGGAACGTCTTCCAGACACCAAATGACCAGAGAATGAATCATCATGAGATAAATTTAATATTTGTCTCTGAAATTGAGAAGGCTACCACTATCTGCTCAATACGGGACATTTGGGGATCCAGTAGCAACCAGGGGACAACTCACCCTAAAATAATATGCCCCTTTTTACCCAAAGAATCGAGGCGTTTTGTCAAGTCAGACGTATCACCTAAATTAAAATTTAAACTCTCTTTTCTGGCTTCAATAAAAGCTGCTCGATCCCAATCGGAATTACATTTTCACTACTTACTACTGACCGGGTCTTCCTACATCTACATCTACCTCTAAACTACTTAAATTTAACTCTTCATCATTATTTAATAAGTCTGCAGCCCTTGCGGCAGCTCTAGTGGTAACCGCCATGGACACTTATTGATTGACAATATTGGGAATAATTCCTGGCCATCACTATTAATCATATCATTTCCTAATATGCCATCAATACCAGCTATAGGAAGACTCTCGACAACGGCCAACTTGGTCTTTCCATAATACCCAGGAATGACAACATTACCTCTACTAAAGGAACTGAACTATTGTGTTCGGGAAAACCTCCCAGAACAATGAAAGTTCCCTGAATACTTCACCAACCTTTTAAACTGCTTTCCAGCACTAACGACCGAGCAGACCCTGTATCTCTCAAAAACCTAACATCAATAATGACTGAATTATAAATTTACTTTACCAGGCCATATGTATTATCATATTTTAGTCATTCCTGGGGATTATTACTTCCTTCTCCTGGCGTTACTATTACCACCACTACCACTATTTATTACAGGTAATCTTGCGTCAGGAGATGCACTTGGCATTAAAGCCACAGGATTATTCCTTTGAAGATAATTTGTTCTGGCGTGACACTGAGCTTGGAAATGACCGGGTTTATTACACAGAAACAAGTCTTCATATTACTATTTCTCGTTCCAGAATTACCTCCATTGGAAAATACACGAGTACCAGGTTTACTCGTGAATTTTCCATTCTTACTACAGGGAAATTATTCTGAACCACAGAATTTCTTAGGCTTATTATTATCACCTCTTATTCCTTTATGAAAATTCGCTGACTTTACTACATTATTACTATTCATATCCTTGCTGGCGAAATTGCCTGAACCTGTTCTATGGGTTCAAGACAAATTCGTCAGCCACTTGAGCTGCCTTACCTAAATTAGTGACCTTCAATTCTTCCAGATAAATTCTTAGTTCTTTGGAGCAAGATTTCTTAAACTCCTCCAAAAGCATAAGTTCTCTCAAGGAAGAAAAAGTGACAACTTGACGACTTTTCAACAGTCGTCAAACTGTTCCTCCTTGAACCTGGCAAATTCTACATACGATAAGGAAGGATGTTTATTAAAATTCCTAAACTTTAACCTGTATGCCTCAGGACCAAATCATAGGCTTTTAAAATTAGTGCCTTTACCTTGTGATATCCCTGGCTATCCCTTCTTCCAAGGCATTATATACCCGGATTGCCTTGCCATACCCAGTTTACACTGAATCAGCACTGTCCACATCTCTGGTGGCCAAGACAACCGAGCTGAACAACCCTCTCAAAAGGCCTTGAAGAATTCAGGAACATTTCCTTTCATCAAAAATGGGGACCAATTTTAATGCAGCACCAATATTTAAACCCTGTCAGGCTGACTACCGCGTGGGGTGCTAAATTGGTTAGGGGCCCCCTGTAACCTAGCCATTTCCAAAATTAGGTTGGCCATCTCTATCTCATGCCTCCTCACCCTCTCGTTCTGCCGCATGTTCCAATTTCAACAACTCTAATCTTTTTACAAATTAAGTTCATATTCCTGAATTCCTTTGAATCAGAATTTACAGGACTGTAGGAACTGTTGGCACTAAATTCTCTTCAGTTAAGAAGGGGTTTGTGGGTAATATTTCCTCTTGGAGGCAAATTGGCCGGACCTTCATAAATGACTCCAGTCTGAGGAGGATCATCAAATAACGAAAAACCTGCACCACCACTAATTCCATTATCATCTACAACTAACCTATCATCATTCCCTAATTCATACCTCTATCACTAATATTTTCCCCAACTAACCCTTCAGCTTCAGCCAAACCTTGCACAACACTGTTCTTCACCATATCAATAACTTCCTCTTGGTATCCGTCATTTTGAACGGAATACCTAACCACCTAGCACAACTACAAGATACTCCTTACCTAGTACTGGTAAATGCCTAATACAGTCGGCAGACCCTAAAAACTCCGTAGGACTAAACTCAAAGTCTTCCAAATTATCCATAGTGGTAGGAGAGAAAGGTATTTCCAAAAATAAATACTATAACCACCACTGAGGAGCGTTCTAAAGTCCCCATTTACTGTGTACACCTGAGTGCAAATCCTGTCACGGTCGCCAGATTGTTACGACCTTATTTACGGCCGTAATTTCAAGGGTTCTTGTCTCTACTCAGAATTTGCGGTCAGTACAAATGTAACACAGCAACTTAGGACAATAGAACAACACCTCAACAAAAGTTACAATATTTATTTACAAACAACACAAAAAGAGGTAATGGTTGGTAACAATAATAACCAAAATAAATGAATGTATAAATCAAGGGAAAACCAACCTTAAGATCTTTAAAAGATCACCTACAGCTAAATTAAAACCCTAAGTATAATAAATAGGAATAATAAATATGAAACTTCAGGCAGGTACCTTCCAAATAACTGGCCAGACAAACTAACCTAAGAAAATAAGTAAGACAGAAAGGAAGCAGAACGAAAAATAAGAGGGGAAACTTAAAATTATTTCTACCTAATACATACCAAACTAACTTAAGTTAATAACAATACATTACAAAAAATAACCTTACAAATTGATTGAAAGGAATAATCACGAAAAGGCTTAGTGATCATCTTCTCAGGTCATACAAGATCCAGAAGACCGTACTGCAAACAAGGGCGTGCAAATCTACAGGTACCCAGCGATCCACGATCGTTCTTAAAAAAAAATAGTTTTATAAAAACATCTCATACCTGTAGAAAAGCCGCCCTACTTGTTCTCCACGAGTTCCAAGAACTCACTGACGCATGATGCAGAGATCAACCGGGTCAAGCTGCAATGCCTACAAGGCAACCCAAATACCACGGGAACACCGAGGGTGGTAGCCTCCGAGATCCGGGACGTCAACGGATCTCGCACGCCACAAACTGCAAACGTTCTCAGTAGATATAGGCCAACTCATTCGGAATCCTTCCGAAGAACGAAGGGAAGGGGCGTGGCTGACGAATTGCCGCGGGTGACAAACACCAGCGACCACACAAGGCAGCGAAGGATTAAAGAAGCCGTGATCCAAATCTCCAAATCTCCGTACAAAACTGCCAGAAGTGACCAAAGTTTAAGTGGCAAAGCGTCAGGCTGTGAGGAGGAACTCGAACTAACTCTGTCACGAATCACCACCCTTAAGATCAAGCCTTCCACTCGAGTCAACAACAGATCATAGGAGAGAAAAACAACGATCGTTAATACGGCACTTCAATGGTTCACTAATACCGGGGGAGGAAGGCGGTAAACAAGCAAAACTTCGAAGTCATATGACTCCCTTACAGAGTTTCATCGAACTAATAAACCGATACTAACTTGTTAAAAAAAAAAAAAAAACTTAACCTAAAATAAGATCAAAAGGTTGGACAACTATAACAAATTATAATTAAACAAATTATTAATTTCTTAAACCTAATATATATATATATATATATAATATATATATATATATATATATATATATAATATATATATATATATATATATATATAAATATATATATATATATATATATATATATATATATATATATATATATATATATTATATATATATATATATATATATATATATATAAAATATATATATATATATATATATATATATATATATATATATATATATATATATATATATATATATATATATGTTTATATATATATATATATATATATATATATATATATATATATATATATATATATATATATATTGTTATGAACTCTAAGAGATGGTGATGAGTTTCAGAAGTTCTTTAATCCACTTTAAGCCTTACCACTGTGATAATGAGTAGGGCTTATAACCAGAACACAAACAATTCAAAGTATTTCCTCAAAGAGAGGATACAGAGACTAAACAAATACTTAATTATTTATTACAACAAAAATCTTATCATTACAAGAAATCCCTTGAAAAGCTGTACTTAAGGGAAGAAAAACTCATGATTACAAAAATCCAAAATACATTCGCCTAGCTGACTAGCATACTAAATAAAAGAAAAGTTACTAGGGGGATATAGAAACCACAGATGCACGGGTCGTTATGATAGTAAGAGACAAAGTAATAAAATTAACCTTAAACCTAATTAAATAAACACATTCGAATAAACATACATTAGGACTATGAAAAATAATTATCATCCCGTTAAGAATAATTAACTACTACTCCACTAATCCAATAATTCATAGAAAGTCGTGTCTTAAGTATCACAGCGAAGTGTCGTCTCCAACGGTCTACTCCAGTAGTGCCACAAAGTAGGAGACACCCAACACAAGTCGTCTATAGGTGAGAATACTTATGATAAAAAACACACACAGGGTCTGGGATCTTACCCTTTTCTTCGCTCCTGGGAGGCCCCTTAACGACTCCAGAACTCCAGAGGTTCAGCAAGCTGAGGCAAACAAGGGCAATGACGGGCGAGGTTTGCCTCCAAAAGTACATAAGGCAAGGAAGGGCATCACACAACCCCGAAGTATACGCCTTGCAAAGGAAGGGCATCATATGATCCGTTACACGGACTGAAGAGACGCCCGCAAAAAGTACTGTTCATAGGGGGATGGCAAGGAACACCTCCAAGATGCCACCACTGCAAAAAGTCGAGGGCGTCTTCAGAACATTCGTGTAAGCTGCCATAAGCCGTCAGAAAATATAGGAGTCGTTAACTGCTGTTTCATCACTCAGAAAGGTCCCCACATCACCAGCGGAGATGAAAACAAACCAGGTGACGAACAGGCCGAAACACCGTCAATCATGAAAAGAAAGACATTTACATGGGTGACGTACCAATTAAACTATAACTACCCTTTTGGGGGGAGGCAAAGACCGCAAGTCCAGCCTTCAAACGACATATGTAAGCAAAACTGGACAAAAAACAAACAGAAACTTACTTTAATGGGCGAAGTCAAAAGCATAGCAACGATATAAAATGAATCAAATAAGTTAACTCCATTACAATAATATATACATATACATATATATATATATATATATATATATATATATATATATATATATATATATATATATATATATATATATATATATATTATATATATATATATATATATATATATATATATATATCTATATATATATATATATATATATATATCATTATTTCCTAGTGTAAGTGCTTAAGAGCAAGTGACACACTAGTATATTTCATTCAGGTGAAAAGTGCGTAGTTCGCTGAGGTACCTACTTTCACTTGGGAATTTGGGGCTATGGGGTTTCCTTGATAAACCTTTACGTATAAACATGGCCAGAACAGACGAATCACCGCTATAGTCACCGAGCTTATTTGCACAACTTGACTCGTAATTGATTTCTTGATTTATGGCTGACAGGTTGCTTGTTTCTATTGAAGTCATGTAAGCTAGAACTGCGGATCTTCTGAGATGGTAGTCGAACCACTTGAATTCTTTCCTCTTATATGAGAACCTTTAATAAACACTACAGACTGAGTTGGGCTTCCCTTCATCATCTGTCACGTTCCTTGCATTACACCCAGGCGTATTTCTCTCCAGCAGCACAGTGAACATAATAAATATTGAAAATGTAAACCAGCTATCATTTAATAAAGTACAGTTGTATTCTCAATAAATATATTGTTTTAAATTTTTTTATTAGGTGGTGTCTTCTTTCTGTATTTCCTTTTACCTTCTGTTACTTCTGTGAAATGAATACCATAGTATTCTCTGGAAGCTTGAACTTAAGTCAATTGGCACTGCTAATTGTTTCATATAAATGGGTCATCCTCTGGATATAATAATAATAATAATAATAATAATAATAATAATAATAATAATAATAATAATAATAAAAATAATAATAAAACAGTGTGCGGGGCGCCGTGGAGGAGTGGGTTTGGTCGTCAATGGACTTAAGTCAAGTTAAGCAACATTGGGGCTGGTCAGTCGTTGATGGATGACCGCTCTCCCTCGGCGTTGATTCCTTGGGGAAAGGATCTTTTAACCATTAAATAATTTCCTCAGTCTACTCAGCTGTAAATGAGTACCTATCCCTGATGGGGTAGGGTCCAGCTATGGGTTAGATAGCAAAACTCAGCAATGATGGAAAGAAATGAAGGAATAAACGCCAACGACGTAAATGGAACCTCTGGCAACAGAGGAGCTTCGTCCGGCAACCAGGTATTCAAAACCCAATTGAAGGGGAAGGACGGTCAGGTACTTGGAGGTCGTCATCCAGCAACTGATCACCACAACGACAGTAATCAACAGCCTGAGATTGGAGCTACAGAAGCAAAAAGGAAGAAATGGACAAGAGAAGAAAATAAGGAAATATGGAGATGCTACATCAGAAGCAACCCGACGAGAGAGGATATAGAAGAAGATTGGTCAACATCTGGAATGAGAGGAACAACACCCCCCCAAACAGAGCAGAGGCTGGCAGACCAAGTAAGGAACATAAAGAAAAAGAAGGGAAAAAACTGGCTGTCCCCAACAGAAAGAGAAGAACTGGAAAGGGAAATGTCACACGACAACGAATTACACGAAAGACGAACCTGAGAGACGATGCCACAGAAGACGACAGGGAGGATGAGTATCAAACAACGGACACACGAAGAAACACCGACGAAGTAACAGAGAGGACAGAATGGGTAGAAAAGATTAGACAATGGATGGAGCCAGATACAGAGAGAAACAAAGATCCCCCTCCATGAAAGCCTACAACACCAAGAAATTAATAACTTGGCATATGCTGGAACAAGATTAGTAGCAGAACTGATGGGGATTCGAACACCAACACCACCAGCACAACCAACCCAACAGAAACCAAAACAGCAACCCTGCTTGGAAAAAGGCGCCTGGAAAGCAAATCATGGTGATGAGATCTGGACTTGAGTAAAACTGAAAGAGATGGCAGAAAAAAGGCTAAGAAGCAAGAAAACAAGGGAGGAAACTCAACAAGAAATACAAAGTACAAGAGGAGGGGACTAAACAACACAATGGAAGATGTAAAAAACAGAGGCTTAAGGCAAAAGCACATAAGATCCAACGGTACATGAACAGGAATAAGGGATACCAACAGAACAAACTATTCGGAACCAACCAGAAAAAAAGACTATACAGCCAACTAAGAAGGGGAATGAACAACCACCCAGAAATTCCTGAAGCCGAACCAAG
>NC_087207.1:94601290-94638790 GCF_015104395.2 Macrobrachium nipponense | reverse complement strand
TTAATATATTGATGTTCTTCCTCTATGCCCCCACCCAAATTGGATCCTATTATGCTGAGAAGTTTTATTTGTAGTATTCTTAAAGAGGTGGTCTTTTCAGGCACTGCCTGTCTAAGATTTCATTGTATGGACGATATCCAGAGACTAATATATTCTTCAGGAGAGGAAGATTTCCAGAAAAGATAGGTATTTATCTAGCTTGCATTCATTTTTTTCCCTGAAGCCCCAGTCGACGATTGAAAGGATGGATTTTAGAGAGAGAGAGAGAGAGAGAGAGAGAGAGAGTGAGAGCCGAGAGAGAGAGAGAGAGAGAGAGAGAGGAGGGAGGGGTGTAGTTACAAGGATTCGGATGTCTCAGAGACTTGTTAGTCCATCCTAGGGACATCATGTGCTCACTTATCCCTAGGAGCAGGTTTTATTGTTCATTCACAGTGTTCTAATGATTTTGTCTAGCTTTCTTTTAAACTCTTCCACACTGTTGCTGTTTACAACTTCTTCTGGCAGATTATTCCATGTGTCACTTATATTGTATATAAAGAAGTTCCCACAGTGGGATGTGTTGTATCTCTTCAGTCTAATTTCCATCATTATTTTTGTCCGGTTGTTAATTTAATGTGAAGAGGTTGCTGTCTACTTTTGGTATGATTCTCAGTAGTTTTGAACGAGAGAGAGAGAGAGAGAGAGAGAGAGAGAGAGAGAGAGAGAGAAGAGAGAGAAGCTATAAAAGTGAACAGACATTTTTGTCAGATTATCTCTTGAGTCAACCATACGGTTCCATGAGATAAGGAAAGTTTCCAATGCTTCCTCAAGCAGTAACGATACGAAGAAGAAAAAACGCTGACGTAGAATTTTAATGTTAAATTCAGCTAAAATTAAAAAAACAACCGTTGATTTTTTAAATGATATTCAAGAAGTTTTGATTGTCTGTTTGATTTTGGTATCGAGAAAGATGTGCCTGAACAAATGGAATTTGGTAAGAGAGGTGAAAATGGAAATTAGTCAGGAAGTCGAGGTAAACCGTTAGAATAGGAACGTCGGAGATAATATTATTAGTAGGAA
This sequence comes from Macrobrachium nipponense, assembly GCF_015104395.2. Taxonomy (NCBI): domain Eukaryota; kingdom Metazoa; phylum Arthropoda; class Malacostraca; order Decapoda; family Palaemonidae; genus Macrobrachium; species Macrobrachium nipponense. The sequence goes on along the minus strand of NC_087207.1, from coordinate 94,637,731 downwards.
AAGTATTCAGTGTTCAGAATGCTCAAAATTTTTGGGATAAAGAAATAATTGCTTGACATCGGTAAATGTATCGGTTTTCAAAATAATCGCTGTTGACATAGTTCACTCGTTGCTTTCAAAATAGCCGTTGTTGAAATTATCCCAAGGGCCATCTAATGCAACAATTGAAAGGATATAAAAACACAAATGTTAATTGTAAAAGAATATAATTCAGGGAGTAAAATTTAATGCTTCGTCTATAATTAATAATCAAATGAGCAGTGACTGCTAAATCTCTTTCTATTTGGAAAATTGTATAGTAAATGATTTTGCCCATATATTAACTAACAGCCAAAAATGGCTTCAACAACCAGATAATAATAATAATAATAATAATAATAATAATAATAAAATAATGATAATAATAATAATAATAATAATAATGGACTCCTAAGGAGGCAGGACGCAACCCGGAAACCCCACACTATAAATACCACCCAGTCGAATTGGAGGACTCTGATAGACCAAAAAATAATAATAATAATAATAATAATGAATAATAATAATAATAATAATAATAATAATAATAATAATAATAATAAACGTTACCTAGTAAATGAGAAACCATTGTATCACTTGTACTACAACCAACAAAAGTTACGATGAAAAAGTTATCATACTCACATACACACTTCACAATCAATCGGCAAAACTTCTATTAAGAGCGTTATCAAAAATTGTGTGGGATAAGCGACTTAAGACGCTCCCCGGAGTCAGCCTTTCCCCTGGTTAGGAGAAACAGAAGGAAGTTCTTTGTAGAGTCTTCAAAAAATAGTAATAAAGTTATCTTGGACGAGCCTTAACTTTCAACTAAGTCATTTTGTTGAGAGAGGGAGGGAGAGAGAAAGAAAGAGAGAGAGAGCGAGAGAGGTGGAGAAAAAATGCCATTCTGTTTTTCTTACTTCTAACCTATCTACTAATCTACTTTCATCATTTTAATAAAAATAAAAAAAACTTCCCATTGAGCCTGTTCTGAAACAAGATGTTCAACACGAAAGTAAAATGAAACCCTATCGAAAAATGTAGATCTGCTACCCACCTCTCTCTCTCTTCTCTCTCTCTCTCTCTCTCTCTCTCTCTCTCCGTCTCGATGTGAACGTATCTTGCTCTTAAGATAATATGGTTATCGTATTAAGAAATATAGATTTGCTATTTTGGTCATGATATCTACATTATTATATAACCTTTAGTCTGCAGCACTAGAAGATCCAACTTACGATCATTGTTTTACAAAACTCAGGCGTAATGTACATGTCAAAAACAAACAAGTAAAAAAACGCAAAGTTTTTCGGCGCAGTCGAGTTTTCTGTACAACCGCTCAAGCGTATAATCAAGACCACCGAAAATAAATCTATCTTTTAGTGTTCTCGGCAAATTACTCTATGAGCCGCGGTCCACGAAACTTGAAACGTCTACCTGGTGGTGGCCTGTCCTATATCGTTGCAGACGTACAATTATGTTTACCTTTAACCTTAAACAAAATCAAAACTATTGAGGCTAGGGAGCTGCAGCTTGGTAGGTTTCATTATAGGTGGATGGATGACCACGTACCAATTTGCAGCCCTCTATAGCCTCTGTCGATTCTAAGATCGGTGGGCGGACAGGAAAAAGTGCGGACGGACAGAGAAACCCGGCACAATAGTTTGATTTTGCAGAAAACTAATAAAAACTGCTGCTAATCTGTGAATACTTTCCCATCCCTGGCTGTGTTGAGACAAGGTCTCTCATTACGTTCTACTCATTATGTCCCTTATTGATTCCACCTCATTATGCACCAGGCATTTGCAACAACGCTTCCTCTTTCCTGCAGGACCTGGAAAACATTCAGGGGAAACAAGGTCCCATTAGTTGGGAGAGAGACGTTGTCTATGTAATAATAATAATAATAATAATAATAATAATAATAATAATAATAATAATAATAATAATAATAATAATAATATTCCTTATTTCACCTCATGGCCATTTACATAGAGTAGACAAAGTAGAGGTTATTACTATGCACACAATTAAGTTTCACGAGATAAAATGAGGAAAATGATAGTTGGCAATTTCCACACAGTTGCTGAAGTAGTAGTACAAAGAGTAATTATACAGATAACTCGCTTCTACGTAGAGATATTTGGTTTCCTTTATTCGGGACGGAAGACAATTGAAGCTCCTTTTGGTCAGGAAAAACAGCGAACAAATAAGGAGGCACCAGCTTTGTTGATAGTTGCAACTATGCAAGTGTTGATCAGCTGTTTAGAGTAGGGCCCTGAACGCTCTCATTACCTGTCCGCTGATATAGTGGCTGGTGTCGTGGCTTCCACTCACAAGTCGCGGGGTGTTCGCGTCTCCCTATGGCGATGAAAAATCACTGACTCTGTATCATGATCAGTTACTGTTGCAGTGTGTGGTCTTTAGCGGTGGGAGGTTGAAACCAATATTCTTTGGAAGCTTGAATTTCAAGTCAGTGGCCCCTTTGGTGTCCTTCTTCCATGTGAGTAGGTTTCATCTACTGAAATAATAATATGAATAATAATAATAGCTGCAATATGACATCCTTGGGGAATATTGCATTTATGACTGCAAGATAACTGGGCGCTGTTCCAACACCAGAGGCGAAGGTCTTCTCGTCATAGATTTCCGAGTCACTGTAACATATATTTTGATAGAAACACACACAGACATATATATGTATATATATTTGAAAATTCAAGTATGAAGTGCCGTTTTGACGTCTTAGTTTTCACATTAGTATGTTTAACGGGACATTTTTAACCTTAATATTTGTTCAGTGATACAATCCTTTGCATATATTAACTGTCGAAATGATGGGTAGGTACCTGGTTGACGTTCATGAACATTTGAACATTTGAAACTATTATTTTGCAGAACATCAGCAAAAAATAAAGTGCTGATGTTAATCGGAGCTGGACGAGAATTTTCAAAGATATTGAAATAAATCGAAAAATTCTGTTAGGACCGGGTGCAAATTCCCGAGATGTATACTAGTATTGCACCAGGCACCACCCCCCCCCCCCCACCCCCCCCCCCTTTTTTGGCCGTGCCCCTAGGTTAGGTTTGACAATATTGGTTAGGTAAGGTTAGTTGACAGAAGCAATCGAGAGGGAATTTTCTGAGTGGAAAACAAAATGAAATTATTTTCAAAAAGATTCTATGGTTTGTTTTTAAGGTATGGCGTCCCACTTTTTCCAAGGAAGGTTCCGGTACTGGGTTACAGCTCGGGAATATACGAGCCGGGTGGTAGTTAACGGGACGTACCTAGTAATGGAACTCGACTGAAAAAAGAGAGGAAGATATAACTGACACACCTAAGAATGTAGGAAAACCTTTTATTCTCGTTACTATTCAAAAGACGAAGAAACCCTCTATTCATATGGAAAAAGCCCCCCATAGGGGTGGCCATTGACTTGAAATTCAAGTTTCCAAAGAATATGGTGCTCTTTAGGAAGTAAGAGAAGGTAAAGGGAAATACAGAAATAAGAGATCTCACTTGGTAAAAAAAAATCATCAATAAATGGATAGAAATGTATTGAAATTCAAGGTGGAAATGGGTTAGTTCCGCCGCCATCAAGATTAACACACGAAAGTTTGGAATGAATATAGTAGTTAATGTCACCACAGAGGCATGGAAAAGCAATTTGTGTTCGTTCCCATCTTTGTTCCATTGCAGTCCATGACTCGGGAACCAGTCTTCCAGACTGAAGCTTCATTGTTTGCATGGCCTTCCCTGACACAAATGGAAAGGATTTCCTAAAAGAGGAGATAGTCTCTCTCTCTCTCTCTCTCTCTCTCTCTCTCTCTCTCTCTCTCTCTCTCTCTCTCTCTCTCTCAATTTGATTTTATTATCATGTTTTCGTCTTTCGTCTTGATACACTTTTCTGTTCATTTCATTATACTGATCTCGCATTATACCTTTTAGTTTCAGTGTCACTGTAAATGAACAAATGTCTAATTCTCTAGTAACCTCTTCAACTAAAACTGTGCGTTGCATTTAATGATATAATTTCTTGAATATCATCGCGTATCGTCTGCCCATGAAAATAATGAACACAGTACGAGTATATTTTATGACATTCTACAGGGATCTGAAAAATCTGTATTTTGTATATTATTCCATATTTATCGATATTCTCAGATTTGTAATAACTTGTATAGCCCTTATATATTTTTATGAGAAGAATAGGAGTACCGACGACATACACGATCTCATAATGAACATAATTTACAAAGAACAATGCTTTAATAATTGTACGAATATTATTTGACCTCTAAAAGTAACTTCAGTGAATTACGAGTTGAGAGCCTGGTGGAAATTTGTATCTTACTTCCCATTTTAATCCCGAACAGAGGGAGCGGATGGATACCTCCTCTGAAATACAAATAACATACAAGATACAGATTTTTCAGAATCCCTGGAGAATGTGATATACTCGTACTGTACTAATTATTTTCATGGGCAGACGATATGCGATGATATTCAAGAAATTATATTAGAAAAGCATACAAATATCACCCAACTGATTAATCTCGTCTTTATCTAGTCAGTGGTACCGGTGTTTTCATTCATTCCAGTTTCCAATTTCCAGAATAGAATGTCGAAATCCTATTTGAATTTTATGGCTTTGGGGGGATGATCATGCGTGTATCAGAACGAAAAGGGGGTGGGGGGGGGGGGGGGTTGGGGGGGCGGGGGGTCTAAAAAGCAAACTGGGGGACTTAAAGATGAGCCCTGACTGGGAAGCGTTTATAGGATGAGAATGAAGATCTTCAGTACAACAGAAGCGTTTACCAAAGTGAATATGTCCATTAAAGCGATGCGTTGCGTGGAATGCTAATAAAGAAAGAGAAGAGATGACTCATCTCTCTCTCTCTCTCTCTCTCTCTCTCTCCAACAAACACACACACACGAACGTTCTGTTGATAAGCACGTATACACACTTTTAGTCAGGATTAGCAGCATTTGAATTCCACAGACTTTTTCCTAATAAAGATTGTGAATGCGTAAGAGAGAGAGAGAGAGAGAGAGAGAGAGAGAGAGAGAGAGAGAGAGAGAGGGCTAACCAACTGGTTTTGTTAGTGAATCAAGCACTATATATTGCAGCAGCATTGCTAGCTATTATAACGACAAACTCTCTATACACATAAATTATCATCACGGACGATTTCAATCGTCCTCCCAATTGTAATACTGCTGCTACCATATTTCAAACTTTTCACGCATCGCAAAAACTGGTAAAAATAAAAAGATCACATTCATGTGGGAAGAAGTCTTGAGAAAGGGGAAGTACCGATGCAAGTAGGTAAAGAAGAAAAAATATAATTTTGTCAGAGGTCCACAAAAAAAAAAAATAAATAAAAATAAATAAAAGAAAAACAGAGGCTCGCTAACACTAAGTTTACGATGATGTAACAATCAGTCAGAAAGGGTCAACGATCAGAAATACGAGGTTCTCGTTTAAACGTTAAAAATATCAGATCTGAAGACTTCAGATATGAAAGATAAACGTTTAGTCCATTAAATGAAAAGACATAAGGTCCGTCTATTCAGACAGGGAAAAGGTCCATCCATTCAGACAGGGAAAAGGTCCATCTATTCAGACAGGGGAAAGTTCTGTCTATTCAGACAGGGAAAAGGTCCATATATTCAGACAGGGAAAAGGTTCATCTATTCAAGCAGGGAAAAGGACCGTCTATTCAGACGGAAAAGGTCCGTCTATTCAGACAGGTAAAAGATTCGTCTATTCAGACAAGGAAAAAAAATCCCGCCTATTCAGACGGGGAAATTAGAAGGGGAACAGATAAGAGATTAGGGGTGATCTTATTAAAGAAACGCTATACAGGACGGATAGAAACTACAGAAAATAGTCCCCGAAAAAGGAAACGGTCGAGTCACTTCTTTATCAATAATTCGTGGCTAATTTTAAAACTGGGAGATTGGTCAGCTTTTATATTTCTTACATATTTTATTCATTGCTTCGAAGTTAATTAGCCTCTAACATTAAATGTATTATATATTATTATTTCATTAAATAAAACCTATTCACATGGAACAAGCACACCAAAGGGGCCACTGACTTGAAATTCAAGCTTCCAAAGACTGTTGGTTTCATCCTCCCATTGCAGCAGTAATGATCTTGTAACATTTCTCATATTTTACTAAACATTTTCCTTGAGCTTTGTCATTCTAAGAAAGATGAAGAATGAATAAGCGATGTCTAAGTTGGAAAGGGACTAGCAACGTTTTATAAAACACGGAGAAATATTTTTCCTAGATTGAATGTCGCTACTTCTTATAAATAATTATACACAAAATGCTTTATATGAGGATCATCCTAAATTTTTCCAAGACTTTTCTTTTAATTTTAATTCTCCAAAAGGCCACGGAAAACCCTCGACAAATGTTTCGTGACGTTAATATTTTTCACATCTTTTTGTAACTTTTCATCATAATTTTCGGGGCAAACGAAGGGAATCCACCAGATTTACAAACTACACTTTACATGCAGGAGGGTTCAAGATTGAGTCTCTCTAGCCCTGTCGGAAAGCCAGAACAGCTTTCCTTCTCAATAATTCACCCTTTATTTCGCTCTTTGTATAACATATGGGGAACCACAACAGACAGCTGAAGGCAATTTCATTAGCTACTTCATCGCCTCGCCTCAATTAATTCCAATATCTGCCACCCAACTGAGGTCACCTATCAAAGTCAACATCATTAATTCTCTCCCCCTGTAACATTATTGCTATTCGGCGATGCAAATCAATCGGCGTAAAAGTAAAGGCAGTTTATTTTGTATTTTCCTTCATTCATTTGTAGAATTCCTTCTAGGTAAATGTATTTGTCATATTCCCTGAAGAGAGAGAGAGAGAGAGAGAGAGAGAGAGAGAGAGAGGATGAGAGAGAGAGAGAGAGAGAGAGAAAGGGTGAATAGGTAAGATAATTGCATCAAAACGTTTTTTTTATCGTATTATTGACGATTTTTCCGATGCCAAATTTACATCCATAAGCTGTACTTCAAAACTGGATCAGAATTCTCTAAAAATTTTGAAATATTTCATCGCATCTCTACACAATTGATATGAGATTATGTAGAAATTTGTCTTAATGATGACGGCAGGACATGAAATTTCACATTTTAAACTGGTGGACGGAGAGTCATTTTAATATGGGAAAGCGCTAAGCGCTTTGGAATCTTTCCGGATTTTCATTGGAATTCATTAAAGTTCCCCGATTCTTACTCAAGAGGTAATAAGATATACCGTAAAACAAAATAATCTCAAATAATTACTAGAATACTGAAAATATTTAAGGTCCAGGCATACAATGTAGAACATTGTCTATTGAATATTTATATTACTCACTAATACGAACGGCCCATCCCCCAAAAGATAATGAAATGGAAAATTTGACTTAAAATAAAGAAGTAAAGAAGGATGGGGAAGGATCTCTTAAAATAAACGTATTAAAAAAGGCGTTATTCAGAAACTCATCTCATGCAAGAAGCCAATAAAAAATCGGAGAGGATTTACGACGCAATCAGCTGATCGATTCCGTCTTGAGAGATCATATTCTCATTCCTGACAGAAAGGAATCGTCTCATCAGGGAATCGCTTTGAAGTATCGAAGAACCTTCGGTAGTTTATTTCTTTACATTGCATTTTATTTCTTTCCCCGTGTGTAAAGGACAGGTTTACAAGCCTTCAGTGAATTAAGAAAGTTAAAGGATTCAAGATGATATATTTATTTATCAACCTCTTTTTGTAACGAAGCTGTATTATTTTCATATTAAACAATATTATTTTTTCTTGTTTTCTTAACACGAGACTGTCCTTACTATCTTCATTTTAACTGATACTGACGACGAAATTCTTTTAAAAATTAAGCATTGTATCTCCATCAAGAATAAATTCTAGCACGAAGAAAAACAAAATATTGATAGACGGAATTTCATATGAATTTCATATCTTTAACGTGGAACGCTGTTCTAAGACCCTAAAGATTGTTGTTGCTTCGTTTTCATCTGGAATCTGATGATTTCCATTCTTCCTCATACTCTTGCTCTCATGTATGCTTTGGCAAATTTATCTCCTAGATTCCCACTAAAGCTCAATTAACCTTGAAGACCCTCCGGAATGCCAGTCAGCTTGTCTAATGCATTTGACCATTAGGTAGTTAATATTCAGAAAGTCTTCCACACCACGCTAATTACATTAACGTATCCATTTGGGTTCCTAGCAAATACTAATCATTCGTGATCCTCAAGACATGAATTTGATGGAACAGTGATAAATGTAGATAATTAGTTAATGGGGTGTTAATCCGCTCGTTACTCAACGATTAATAATATGTGAGAGCCAGGAAGATGATACGTCTAAACGTTCTTAATTCCTTTGATCTTAATAAATGTCAGGGTGCATTAAAGACTACCACCAACCGCCCCAAAACGAAGGTTAGTATTTGACCTTATCGAAGGAAGAACAAGGGAGAATCTCTTAACCCGAATTAAGCGCTCATAACCTGGCCATTCCTTTAAATTATCAACCCGGACCGCGTCCATGATTCCTGCACTAAAAGACTTATGGAAGGCTACTCGTATGCCAATAGCTAACCAGTTACTTCATATTAACGGGCACCTCTCCTCATATAAGGCTGTGACAGGATATAGAATGTATGTAGACAAACATTTGCTAATTAAAACCATTCCTTTTTGTTTATTGTGTCGAACCGTAACTGCAAACATTTGCTAATCCAATACATCTCCTCTGTTTTATTGTGTTCGAACCGTAACTCAAAAACATTTGACAGTTAAAAAAAAACCACTCCATTTAATTTGTTGTGTCGAACTGTAAATGCAAACATTTGCTAATTAAAACCAATCCTTTATGTTTATTGTGTCGAACCGTAAAACTGCAAACATTTGCTAATTAAAACCACTCCTTTCTGTTTATTGTGTCGAACCGTAACTGCAAACATTTGCTAATCAAAACTATCTCTCTCTGTTTATTGTGTCGAACCGTAACTGGAAAAATTTGACAGTTAAGACCACTCCATTTTGTTTGTTGTGTCGAACTGTAAATGCAAACATTTGCTAATTAAAAACCAACCTCCCTTTCTGTTTATTGTGGACGTACCTTAACTGCAACACTTGCTAATTAAAAACCCTCCTTCTGTTTGCTGTGTCGAACCGTAACTGCAAACATTTTTGCTAATTAAAACACTTCTGTTTGCTGTGTCGAACCGTAACTGCAAACACTTGCTAATTAAAAATAAAACCCCTCCTTCTGTTTGCTGTGTCGAACCGTAACTGCAAACACTTGCTAATTAAAACCACTCCTTTCTGTTTGCTGTGTCGAACCGTAACTGCAAACACTTGCTAATTAAAAACCCCTCCTTCTGTTTGCTGTGTCGAACCGTAACTGCAAACACTTGCTAATTAAAACACTCCTTTTCTGTTTGCTGTGTCGAACCATAAACTGCAAACACTTGCTAATTAAAACCCCTCCTTCTGTTTTGGGTGTGTCGAACCGTAACTGCAAACATTTACAAATTAAACCACCTCCTTTCTGTTTGTTGTGTCGAACCGTGAACTGCAAACATTTGCTAATTAAAACCACTCCTTTCTGTTTGTTGTGTCGAAACCGTGACTGCAAACATTTGCTAATTAAAACCACTCCTTTCTGTTTGTTGTTGTGTCGAACCGTAACTGCAAACATTTGCTAATTAAAACCACTCCTTTCTGTTATTGAGTCGACCCCGTAAAACTACACTTAACTTCTGTTAATGAGCCATTTACTTGTGGAATAGGATCTACGCACAGCGCAGGAGGCGCAAGAAAGGACTTGACAAACACTAAAAACAAGTGGAACTCTTTCGGGAGTAAGAAAAAAAGGTGGATATCTCTTTCTCTTTTGACTGAAAACGAGAAGGAATCTTCCATCAATTTTTTACTCCCTCCTCTGGAAATTTTAATGCCGTTTAGAGCAAATTACCTGGTCTTTCAAGATCGCAGTGGCGTAGTAATTGTCCTCTTTAACGGCACCGTAAAAAAGTGTGATCATCGTTCAATTTCTCGCGAATATGAGAAGAATGGAATATGAATAATGTTCTGGTGATGGCTGTAATTATGTGTAATACCATTAGCAAGCATCTAAGCCCATGATATTCATACAAATACAATAATCCAGATGCATAATACTCACACACACACACACACCACAGTCTCCCTAAAACGGCTAAAAATTATTAAAGGTTCTCAAACAAGTACAGAAAATGGAACATTTTATTTTAATCATGAACTAGCTCGTTACGGAAGTGAAAGTTAACGCACCGTATAATTACTGCAATTACAATTCGGTTGCTGTACCCAATAGATAGCATCGTTAATTGGGCAATAATGCATTATCCAATTTGAACGAGAGACAAAATTCCATTAACCAAAATAATCACGAGAGAGAGAGAGAGAGAGAGAGAGACGAAGATGAGAGAGAGAGAGAGAGAGAGAGAGAGAGAGAGAGTCAATCGATAATTTTCTTTCAAATTCCATTTCATCAAATCATAATGTGATATTGTAATATTATAATCGAATTAAAGCCTTTTACTCTTCTTTAAAAGGCCAACTGTCCTCCCGGATTTCCAAACTGGGAGGTGTAGCCTTCCGGAGGATTGAATAAATAGACTTAAGGATACCTGGTTGATTCGCCACTTGTAGGGGAGGGAGTCCTACTACATTGTGCAGTCCGTACTCCTGCATCCCATTCAGAAATTAGCTAAGGGATTATTCATGAAAGTCTTTGTTTACTATTGTTAGATTGCTGAGTGAACAAAAATTGTATGTGTAATTGGACTTCTTGACAAAAAGTAGTGCAGTGCAAACATGTGTATTCCTCCAGATTAGTAAACAGGGCAAATACATGGTGCTGTTAAGGTGGAACACAAATACTGAAAGATGTAGAAATATTCGGAAGGAGAAATATAAAAAAAAAAACAAAAAAAAGTGGGTAAGACATAGGTGTTTTAACAATAGATGATAGATTTCGTGCATTGGGCATAAATATAGTCATGACAGGGGGGGGGGGGGGGGGGGGCGTTCATCAGAAGACGCAAAAGGAGGTAAAGGGAAATACAGGAAGAAGAGATCTCGTTTATAAAAAAAAAAAAGAAATTAATTAATAATTAGATAAAAATGTGCTAAAAAGCCAGAAAAGAATAGTTTTGGTAGCATTAGGTTTCCTGTGGAAGACTATGTAAGATCAGTGGTTTATGCAGTGGAATGATCAAAGATCTTACATAGTCTTCCAGGAAGTTTCCTCCTTCTGGATAAACCTTACAGACCCCACCATCCATCGCGCTGTCGATTTCAACGTTAATAAACGAGGGTTCTGTCATCAGTCTGGCTAGAAGAGCAGAGAAATGGCTTTCCAATTCAAGGCATCTTGAAGCATCATTCACCATGAATAAGTTTGATGTCAACCATTACTTGGATGACGAAGAGACTGATAACTCAAACAGAGAGACGAAACCACAAACATTATTAATGGATCAGAGGACATTATATTGGCTGCAATTTGCCCAAATGCTTAATATAAACCTTAAGTACCGAGTTCCCCAGGACAGAATTCTTGAAACGGTCTTCCTATGTACTTCCCATTATGATTAAAAACTGTATGACCAATTACACTTAAGTGAACGCACCTCAGTGGCGTGATCGGTATGGTCTTGGCCTGCCACCTCGGTGGCCGCGAGTTTCGATTATCTGGCATTCCACTGAGGGGTTAGAAATGTGTATTTCTGGTGATATTCGTTCACTCTCGACGCGGGTCGGAAGTCACGTAAAGCCGTTGGTCAGGTTGCTGAATAACCACTGGTCCATCCAACGTAAAAAAACACCATACAAACAGGACAACTAAAGTGAACACCCATTCAATTTTTTAAATCTGTATCTCAACACTTCAATACTTTTCAGGGCATAGGTTTCCCTTTAACATACATGTAATTCGGTGTTTTACGACAAAAAAAAAGTAACAATCTAAATATTTAATGACGTCAGGAAGCAGGAAGCACACCCTCCTCCTCGAAAAGATTTCCAGGCCTGGAACAAAAAAAAAAAAAAAAAAAAAAAGAGAGAGAGAGAGAAAAAACGTAAAACTGGGTCTGTTTCGCTAATGAAAGACTTCCAAAGTGAAAACAGAAAGCGCCTACGTCCGTTTAATTTCCGTGTCTTTGTGATTAAAGGAAAGGATCTAGATATCCGTGATGTACTGAACATCTAACAGAGAGAGAGAGAGAGAGAGAGAGAGAGAGACGAATATTCTAGAAAATTCAAATGATATTGATAACACCATCATGATTCATTCACTATTCGGCAACTGATACAAGTCCCTGAGGACTTGGAGGATTATATATTTGATATTAAAAAATGTAACGAGTTCCCTACCGATGATCAGCCGAGGTGCAAGCTATTTTATCTATGTCTGCTTTTAAAATTTATCAATACGAATTGCTTTTTCTTGTTTAGAACACATATTTTCATGAACAATGAATATCTTCATGAATCTAACTGTCCAACGGAAACCCTTTGGGTTTTATTTACATTCTAGTTTTGGGGAAATAACAGATGGTGAAAGATAACACAGGATTTTACATTTATTTTCTTGTTTAGAACACATGTTTCAAGAACAATGAATTTAATTGTCCAACGGACCCTTTACCTTTAGTATATTCAAGTTTTGCATAAATTAACCGATGTTGAAAGATAACATGAGACTTAAGAGTTTTCTAAAGAAAGCTACAAAAAACACGAAATCTCAAAGGAGGCATAACAAGCATTAGATAACGATGATATTTAAGCAAAATTGATTATAATGGTTACAATACTGCATACTCAGTAACGCGATATTATTATCAAGATAATGATAGGCAGTGTGCAATAAAGATGAGAGGAACATAATATTTACAGTTCAATTTAAAGATGGAGCCATCACGGTGATCATTATTTCGGAAATGATGATACCGACAAAGGTAACCTTGATCTCTTTGTTGTTGTGTCGTCAATAGAGGGGCAATCGCTGTCATGAAATAAACAGCAAACATTCATCAGAATTGTTCATTAATATTTCTGGATATAGCTCCATAAAACGGAATTACACAATCCCTGTTATAATTGATGCCGAAATTGTTATTTGCTTTGGATTTCATGGGTAATCCATAATTCATTGGGTTCAGTGTACAGATATATTAGGCATTGTAAAAATTATATATATATATATATATATATATATATATATATATATATATATATATATATATATATATATATATATATATATATACATATATATACTTTTAGGGCACAATTTTTTACGGATACAACATTCATTGAATAGAATGGCTTTTTTCATTGTTAACCAGCTTTTTTGAAATTGCTTCATATTTTCTAATTATTTTCTTCACTCATTATTCAGGTTGCTAATGGACACGTAATGGGGTTCTTTCATTTACTCAAAATTTTACACGCGACAGTTGTTTCGTCAACCTATACGTATTGACGTTATCAAGCGTACTGATACAAATATTGTTGTTGAAGATTAAGCTGGCTTTATCCCAGCACGGGCTTATAAATATGAACCTGCGTGCGTTTTGTGACGTTATTAGGATGGAAAGGCAGTACAGTTGCAAGGACCTAGTTTTTAAGTATTCACAAAATACTATAGTATAAATAAAATAAGACAAATTAATAAGTATGTTAACAACAGAAATTATCTTATAAGTTGAAAATAAGTTATTATATACACATTATACATAAATATATATTAATTATACATATATATTATATATATATTATATATATATATATATATATATATATATATATGTATATATATATATATATTATATATATATATATATATATATATATATATATATATATATATATATATACTCACCGCCTAATTGTAAAAGCATCATTTGCTTTGATAAATTACTGTGCATAAAATGTATTATACTTACAATACCCAAAACACCTAAGGTTATTTAATATGATGTTCCAGCTATGTTTCATAATTCCAGTATAAATACTGCCCTTATTCCCATTTACCTGAACAGTTATATATATATATATATATATATATATATATATATATATATATATATATATATATATATATATATATATATATATATATATATATATATATATATACATATTACACACACACAAATATATATATATATATTATATATATATATCTATATATATATATATATATATATATATATATATAATATATATATATATATATATATATTTATAGTCCAATAGTTTTCTTCCGCAGATAACTTACATTTCGCCACAGAATGGTCATAAGTCGTTATAAGTCTGGAATGGAATGGGTCTCACTCGAAATAGGCATCCAGAAATAAGCAATCCTTCTAACTTCCAGATCCCTGTCACCACCTTTATTACTTCAACCACTACTCAGTTCTTGCCAAAACCAGGTAACCGTACAATGCTTAATTTGAATTTACTCATTAATTTCTGAAGACCGATGAAGCGCCAGTCCTGAAGAGCTAAGGAATTTGTCGTGATTTTTGCCAATACATTTAAAAGATCACGTTGACGGATTCATTTTAATCGTTTATTTCTGAATTGTGATCTCCATACGTTGAATAATAAGTGGTACGAACACTAACCTGAGGGAGTGATAGAAAACGGCCAGGCAAAGATCATCTGGGGCGATGGTATCAGAACAGATAGGGCGAAAAGTACCGATAGACCAGACGTGACGTTGATTGCCAGATCAAGAAGAAAGTATCATTCACTGATGTCGCAGTACCATGTTACACCAGAGCAGATGAGAAAGGAGAAGAAAAAAATGGATAAACATCAAGGCCTGAAAATAGAAAAAAAGTATAAGTGATATGCCAGTAGGAATTGTACCCGTAATCATAGGAACACTACGCACGATCCCAAGATCCCTGAAAAGGAACCTGGAAAAACTAGATGCTTTAGTAGCTCCAGAAGAGTGTACTAATAGGAACAGCGCACACAGTGAGAAAAGTGATGGACTCCTAAGGAGGCAGGATGCAACCCGGAACCCTACACTATAAATACAACCCAGTGAATAGGATGACTGAGGTAAATAAAATAATAATAATAATGATGATAATGCGTATTACTCCAATAATGAACTTAGTATTAAGATTATCTTGCAAAATATGAAAAACTTCCTTTCAATCCAACACAAGCGTCATCTGCAGGTTTTCTGTCATAAAACCACAAAAAACATTACTGCGATGAAAAGCTAGCAATGAATCCGATTTATATTAATCCTACTGAGTTAAAATCCCACTAAATCTCATATAAATACGATTTCAGTAAAATCTGCTGTTCAAAATACTAAGCCACTTGCCACAATAATCCTCGCACACTCGTAGGATGAGAGAGAGAGAGAGAGAGAGAGAGAGAGAGAGAGAGTTTTCTGTCTTTTTATAGTCAGTTATGGCATCTGTTTCCCCCAACATTTTCCCAATACAAAAACATGCATTCCAAGTTGTTATTATTATTATTATTATTAATTAAAATCCGAGGTACTTTTCCTCGATCCTCAAACGTTTTTTTATTAACAAGTACATTTTGGTGAGGCATCTCATACACGCACTGAAAGTTGAAAATGAAAATTTAAATACCCGAGATTATTATTATTATTATTATTATTATTATTATTATTATTATTATTATTATGATGATGATAAATAGAACGATTATTACTATAATTGATGATATCATCATTATTGTCTTAAACCACGAGTTTTCTCTATTATTGGCTAATTATTATTATTATTATTATTATTATATATTATTATTATTATATTATTATTATTATTATTATTATTATTATTATTATTATTATTATTATTATTACTATTTTTAATATCACCTACATCATCTCAAAACCAGAAGTTTCCTTAATTGGCCAATTTGCCGAATGGGAAACCGATTCCGATAGCTCTCTGCAACTTTGACTAATTGGCCCTGTGTTACTATGGCCCCCTCCCCCCCTAAATTAGTTTGATCGACTTGAAAGGAAAAATTAGATGAGGCTTTTGTCAACCAAGAAGTCCAAGTTTGGCAACTCGGTCTGTCTGTGACCCGAACTTACAAGCAGAATGTCCCTTTGAATGAGGCCGCCTCTAGGTCATAGGAAATAGCGTCTTGTACTGTGATTATCATCATGCGCCATTAGTGATAAATCTGTTCTATCTGAGGTTTCAGTTCGTTTCGTTAGCTTATGTTGTGGTCATTATTATTTTTTATTTCCTCGCACTGCGAAGGCTTTGAAGCTCTTGTCAGCAATTTCCTTAGGAAAATATCGATCTGGTTTATTTTGATCAAGTTCTACGTCGTTTTACGCAAATTGTCTAACTGTCAACAACTGTTCAGTAACACCTCACAGAATGTGTTCATAGAGATCGTCCATAATAAAATAGTGGTTTACAGAAAATCGGATTGAGGATGTCTTGAAGACATGTTTCTCTAGATGTAAAAAAAATTTTCTGAGCATATAATTAGTTTATTCTAATTCAATGTTCTAAACTCGACTTATGGTAGCTAAGAATGAGTTCAAGCAGAAAAGAAGAAGAATATGATATCGTCGGAACACAGACAACAAACCATATTATTTGTTATTTTCAAGGGACTTGGTATCATAAGAACATGGAATATTCAAAGTTTCAGCTAATAGAGAAAGGAAGATTTTATAAGAACTAACAGTACCACAACACTGGTTAAAACTTCACCGTCTCTTGCTTAGAAGAAAAAGGAAACTAAAACCCCACCTCTCCTTCCTGGCTGGAAACCAAGGAAAAATAGGGATTTCCTGAGGGATCTCCGTCTCCGCGAAAGGGATGTAGGAAAAGGGTCTTCTCCGTTTGCTCTTTTCCATCTCAACCTCATTAGCAAGGAAAGGGCACTGGAGCTGGGAGGAAAAGATATTTAATACTAGGAGAGAGGAGAGAGAGGATGATAGAGAATGTTGGACGATGAGAGAGAGAGAGGAGAGAATGAGACTGATTGTTGTTGACACGAGAGAGAGGGAGGGGATGGTTAAGTAAGTATCCCATCCTGAATTTCACACGAACTACAAGAAATTCCGAGATTTTTCCATTATTCATTCAGATGATGCATCCCTATTCATATGGAAACAACAGTCCACCACAGGGGAACCGCTGCTGATTGAAAATGTAAGCTTCCAAAGAAATATTATAGGTCCTTCATTAGGAAGAAGTGATGAGGAGGTAAAGTGAAAGTACAGAAATATTGAGATCACGTTATTGAAAATGAAAGAATAAAATTCAACAAGTTAAAATTAATTATGTTAAAAAAAATAACCATATTTATTTGCTCACAATTTAGTGAATTTATGAAAACCAGAAAATACAGTTATTGCTTTACCTTTTTATACCATCCGGCAGGGGATTGAAAAGATGAAAAAAGCTGGAGGGAGGGGGACGGAGAAGAGAGAGGAGGAGTGGGGAGAGACCCGGAAAAGAGGACGAGGGGGGAAGGAATGGAGGATGAGGAGCGGAGGAGCGGGAAAGGAGAAAGGGAGAGGAGAGATGAGAGAGAGGCCTGAGAGAAGATGAGAAAGAAGAGAGGAGAGGAATGAGAGAGAGAGAAAGGAGAAATTATGTCCTTCTTGTGACAAAGAAGGTCCCCATTAATGATTAATGGGTTACCTTGAGGGACAATCTAAAAAAATCAAAAAAAACTAAAAAACTATCCCTATTAAGTCGAACACCCTAAAAACATTTGTTCAAAGAAACTACTATTACCAAAATCTCTCTCTCTCTCTCTCTCCTCTCCTCTCTCTCTTCTTAATACGCCATTCACAGTTCAATATCCTGATTTCCAGCGATAAATACAAATCCTCGCATCCATATAAACACGAATAAGCTTCGATATGTCAATGTACCTGCATGATTCAGCATCTTCGCGCCAGATATAATGTCTACGGTGATTTCATCGTCGGCATTATCACACAATCTGGTATTTCGATGTGATCGTATTATACAATTGACGGTTATTTGTTATACATTTCGGTACACATAGCCATCAAAATGGTTACCACGATCGTCTGCAGCAGGCAAGGATTACTTCCACCGGAATTGAAAGAATCTGTATATCGAAATATTGTTTTTTAAGATATCAAATTATGATTATTTAAAGGGACGATGCTGCCTTCAAACCCAACACAAGCAATGAAAATCTATCCAGGGCCCGAGATTCAAGTTGCTCTGAACTGTGGTAACAATTCAAAGGAAATTCTATGAATCCAAGTGGAGACCCCATCACTAAGTCCTTGAATGAACTGAATGAATGACCATATTCAGGGGGCCTTGGAATGCCAATTCTCCTAAAAGTTGTTTACATACTTCCAGGAAACAGTAAAAGCTTTCTTTTCAAAAGTATTTCCTATAAAGTCAAATTCCAATTCCTAGGAACTGTGGTTAAAATAGTGTTACTGGCAAAAGGCGACCGATTTATTTTACCGTTATTGAGGGACGATTACATGGGATTTATGAAATATGCAAATGTTATTATTTAATGGACTTAGTGACCTAAAACTGCCTTCGAAAGACTTTGTCACCAGAAAAAATCGCCTTCCCTGTATTAGAAGCTTCTCTCCAATATCTATTTTGCTCCAATTCAGTGCAGCCACTACGAGTGTTTGATTCGCTAATTTTGCCATTGTCATCGAGATTGATGCATAGACAAATTTGGTCCTCCCCTCTTGTTTATATAAGTGAAAAAAAAAAAAAACAAGCTGGATGGGAAAAAAATGGAACTTGCATTTGTGAAAAGATTAAAGTATATCTTGACTTTTACCAGACCACTGCAGCTGATTAGGCAAACTCTTTCTTAAGGCAGGCAGGCCCTAAGGCTTTCTTTGATAATTTTTACGTGGCTAGGTAACCAATTGGTCACCTAGCAAACGGGACTTACAGCTTATTTTGAAATCTGAACCCCCACGGTTATATCGGGAAGGAGATGAATTTTTCTATCCACCAGAAATAAAATTCCTCTGATTCCGCTGTGGCTGAGCCGAGATTCGAAACTTGGAGAGGGGACCACCGGGATTGGTTAGCGGGGTGGGGTTCGAAAAAACCATTCGTCCAAAAAGAAAACTGACCTTCCATATGATGAACATCGCAAAAATAAAAATAAGAAAGGGCATTTTTCTCTTGACCAAGGGTCATAAAAATTTGTCATGTGAAATAAATAAACAAGCGACTAATAATGGAAAAGGAAATGCTTGCGGGATTGAAGGGAAAATTCAAACCGGTCCATTCTACGGAGAGGCGAAATATATGCAAATGGACTTTTTCTTCAAGGACACGTCGTTTCCCAAAATGCCATAAAAGTATCTCGTTTTCCATTCGGAAGTTAAATTTAAACAAATTCCTGAAGTATAGGAGGAGATCCCTTTGTTAAGGAAACGAAAGTCATAAAAAAAATAAGGGGCGGAATCGGTTTTAGGTCAAAACTTTTCTTTCCTCCTCCTCCTCCTCCTTCCAGAGTAAGAGATTGAAGAAGGCCTCCTCTCTTCCTCTCTTCGTGAATGCAACCAAAGTCTTTCTGGTTGTTTAAAAAATTCTAAATCTTGAATGAAACCCGGTGGACCGTGATTGCAGGAAGTCCCCCGGTTCCAACACTTTTTTTTGTTTCTGATTTTTTTTCATCCCCCAAGACGACCGAGCTTTGGTAAAGATGTTTAAGTCGAAGAGTCGAATTTTTATTTGTTTGTTGATTCAGTTTACTCTCATTTTACTTTTTCATAAGTGTGATCTCTTTTTCTCTGCATTTCCCCTTTGCCTCCTCTTATTCTTTCTTTTAATGGAAACCACCATATATTTCTTTGGAAGCTAGAATTAGAATTTCAAGTCACTGGTCCCAGTAGGCTTTCTTCCTTCATATGGAAGATGGTTCGTTTCTTCCTTCTTAATAATAATAAAATAGAAGCTATGGTTGCCTCCACTGTAGAATAATTGTGCCTCCATGTGTGGGGGAAAGATCAAGCCTCGCCAAAGGAGTGGATATCGAGCTAAATAAAGCCTGCCGGACTAATCACTGACACACTGAGAGCAAACCACCACTGCCCAGTTTTGTAATAGACTAGCCAAACATCGCACCACTTAATATCCGTTGAGATTGCCATGGCTAGAAAGGAAAAGAACCAAACAAGCAAACTGATTCCCACAGGCACCCCCACTCTACCAAAACATCGGTGAAAACGAGGAAGACGTCTGGGAATCACGTAAAGACCTTCATGACAGTGAAAGAACTAGAGACCCCAAAACCCTATCAAAATACAAACTGCAGAAATACATAAAGAGAGCGACAGTCAGACTACTATAGAACCTGCCCTGTGGATTCTCCCACTCGCCAGAAGAAAATGAGTCACCCTGAATAGAGGAAGGAACAAATGTTGGTAGGACGGGAATAACCCCTCCAGAGATGGGGTTACACAAATGGTGCTGAATGGCCCCTGGGGGGTGGGTAACCCAATGCCAAAATATGGGAATCACATCTCGGTTGTAGTTATCTACTAGGGCCCCATTTGTTTCAAGAACATGGATCTAAAAAACAGCAAACGACACAGCACTCCAATGAGTAGAAACAATGGTGCGATGTGTGTGGATGATGAATTAATCTAACTGAATATGACTTGTAAAATTCATTCATCATGGGGACCTCGTTGAAGGCTCCGGTCCAGGCCTTCATTTCATTCTATGCTCCCTCTTTCCCACTAATTTACTTCTTCACATCTGCCTCCCTTCCCGCGTGTTTGTTATCCAAAGAGTATCTTGGTCCTATGGAAATTTGATTGAATTTTGTTTTATGAAGGGGTTGGTTTATGTGTCATACTTATTTCGAATTACCATTGTGTTGATTGTAACATTTCCTCTTAAAGATTTGTGGCATCTAGGTTTGAGTTTACTCTTTCCAAAAAAGGCGCCCTTGATGGACGTGAGATTGAGAAACAAGCGCCCTGCATTTATTCTGCTATACCATGCCCATAGGGAACGAACGTAGTAGGGAACAGTATCTAAAAAATGACGAGGACCGTAAAGACCAGGGTACAAAGACCTCTTCAAAGAAAAATCACATCACCAATGAAATAAGAACCACCTTCAGGGTCTAGACTCTAGACCGATGTTTTCTGTAGCGTCGTTAGGGACGTTCGCGAGGATTCCCTAATACTTTTGCTTCCAAGATGAAAATTCAAAATTCAAAATCTGCCCTACTCAAAGGAGGGGAAAAGCTTGTTGTGGCCCAGATTTGTAAAAAAGGAGAAATCTTCTCTCTCTCTCTCCTCTCTCCTCTCTTCTCTCTCTCTCTCTCCTCCAAGGGTTATTTATTGGATTGAGCTCTCAGCAGGTCAGGGTTTTGGATACCTCGTTAACTTTTCTTTGAGGACCCATTGAGCTAGCTTTTTTAAGAAATCTAAGGAAAAAAATAAACCTAACTCTCTTCTTCTGCTCCATGCTTGCCGATATCGTGCAGGAAATTGTTTACTTATTCGGAAGTTAGCTAGTTTTCCGTCGATTGGCTTTAATAAGAAAAAGAGCGAGAGAGAGATGATAGAGTCGAGAGAAGAGAGAGAGAGAGAGAAAGAATCCAATAAAAAAAAAACTGAATTCCCAAGGTGTGTTTAAAGGAAAAGTCCACATGCACCAGGGGTGTGCAATCAGATTCCCGTTTCCACTTAGCAAACTAGAGGAATTAGCAAGGCCTACGATCATTCACATCTGCTCGAGTTACGTAAATAGGTGGGACAGGCGAAGAAAGGACTAATGGCGCGAAAGGTCCTTTCAGCGTACCGTAAGGGAACCTGAAATTCAAGTACATTGTATAATTTATCTACACCGACTCACCTTCTGGTTTCCTCTTTTGAAACGATTTTGTTCTTTGCAAGTTTAAATTATGTTAGGTGGGCTTGTTCCTTATAATTAGGTTGTTCATCTTTCCTTCTGAATAATAAAAAATTATTAATTCATTGTTGAAAAATACATACATTTGAGAACCGTTATAGAAATGACAACGGAGCAATTGTTGTTCCTCGGAAATTGATATATTCAAAGAAGCCCTAACAATCAACATGATTACCAAAATTCCCCGTTTGGTGTATTTCTGAGGCCAGAAGGGGGGGGAGGGGAGGGGAGATCTCCTTCCAAGTAATTACCTCAAAATAGAAACTCCTCTGGTTTCTGCAATTTCTTTCTTGCAGGACCTTTCTATTGGCTGCAAACTGTTTGCCTCCCCCCCCCCCCCCGGTTCCGACTTCCTTTGTGTAAACATTTTCTTTCAACAGTTTCTGTTGGGAATTCTTTCCTTTTTTTTTTTCCCTTTCCCGTTTTCGTTATGAAATTGAATTGAACTATAGAATTAAGGGCCAGAGGCCAGGCACTGGGGGGCCTATGACGGTGCATTCAGCGCCTGGTGAAAACTGAAATTGGCAATTAAAATGGTTTGAAAGGTTTAACAGAAGGGAAAAACTCGCAATTATTAGGAAACGGGTGGAAAAGTTTAAAGATGGAAGCAAGAGAATATCGAAAGGACGGTACAAGTAGAAAGGATTGAAAGGGGAATGGGAGTGAGGTTATGGGCCGGAATGGCACGCTTCCAGAGAACCTTAAGTAATGCCATACAGGTGCCAACCACCGACATGAGGTGCACTTGGCGGCAATACCCCTTTGTTACGGAGCTTTCTGTCAGTATTGAGAACGAGGAGATTCCTAAGAATGTGTCAGTGTTTCTACGACCATCGGTGATTCAAAACGGTCTAGGTTGGAATAGATAACTTGGAATGTGGATTATGAAATTATATGTCCTAATCTGGAGAACATTTCTTCCTGGCGCTAAATTTATCTTTTATTTTATTTAAAAAAATTTTTTCTTTTTACTGTTCTGTTAATAAATCTAAGTAAATTTTTTCATGCCTGGTGTAATCAAAACTTATTTCCTTTCCTGTTATTCATCCTAAAAATTCTAAAATGAAGTTCCATCCATAAAAATATAAAAATTAAGCAATTAGATTATTTATATTTTTTATAATTGGAAATTCAACAATTGGTGAATAGATTCTTTAATACCAATTATTTTATTTATTTTATCTCATTTAAACCTTCTGTTTCATTACTCTGAAAAGGACTATTTTGGAAAGTTATTCGCGTCGTTTCTAGAGGCACGAGTTTACCGAGGTGGGCTTATTAATAAATTCATTATAAATAATTAATTAGGTAGGTTGATTAATGGTTAGCTCATTGTTCAAACGAAATTACAACAGGGCAAGAACTCGATATTCCCTCTTCATCTAAATGCTGGAGGCAAGTACGCGTGCCGAAAGAAAAATTTATCAAAAAAATCAATAAATAATAAAAAAAAATAAAAAAAAAAACGTTAGAACTTATTCACATTTAACGCAGACATCATTATTCTTTGGGTGGGTTTGTTGCATATTAATTTCATTGCCGGTGTTAACGGAACTGGTTAATGGCAGCGACAAATAATATTTCCGGTATGTTTGCTTAGTTAACCATCTTAGTACCGGTTAGGGCGCTCGCTTCCCATTTTCTTTGTGACATTCAATAAACCCTCTAGTAAACCGGTTGTGTAAAAGTGTGCTGGGTGCGGATAAGTGACCGAACTACTCATGTTGTTAATCGAGTCAATTTCTTAACTCGATTCCAAGTCTTTTATTTTGGGGGGTTCCAGGCTTAGTTGAACTTACTTGGCAATTAAATTCTAAATGAAGTAGGTATGCGTCGTGGGCGGTCGGGGCTGGGGGCTATCGATGGTAATTTGTAGGTTCGTAGTCTTAGATAAGGGTTGACATCAAAGGTTCTAAGTAGGCCGTTGGTTGATATATTCTTGTCTTTGGTTTAGGTATCTCTCCAACTTAGCACATTGGTCTCTTTAATTTCACATCTTGCTCTTACTTAAGGTGTTCGGCATTCCTCTCTCTAGGTTGTTACTTTATAGTAGGTAGCCTTTTCTATTTAGGCTGCTACTAGTTGGTAGCCTTTTTCTATCCTATTGGTTGCACTATAGTAGGTGGCGTTACGTAAGGGTTCCCGTAGGAGTCTTGGTATCATCACTTTCACTGGCAACGGGAAGGGCTTGTGAATGGTTGTGCAGGCGTATATTAGTATAACGTACATAGGAAGTAAGTAGACCCCTCTCAGACTCGGCGTACTACCAGTATGGAAGGGTAGTGACCCGCAGCACCGTTTTATTAATGTACATAATTACCAAAAAAAAACCCAAAAGCTCGACTGAGATTCCTTTAACAAAAAGCTTATAAAATCGTCGGGTATTGGGCCTATACTACGTGTCACGACTAACGCCCAGGTTTTTCTTTGCAGTGTATCTCCAGATTTGTGGAATGGCTTTCAAGAAACGATTTTCACTAGGCTATAAAAAATAAAATCATACCTATTAATAATTCAGTATTATGCATAATTGGCTAAATAAAATAAACAAAACAATATACGTCTGAATCCTTTCACAAGTTTATAACAAGAACCTCAACAACAACCTCCAAAAACCTTCAAATGGTCTTTTTATTCACGTACGGTGAATTTTGAGGATTATTCTTGATACGCTGGTCACCTGATGTGCTGGGACCCAAACAGTCCACTGCAGCTGGCACCAGTTGCATCAGTTCGTCGTCGGAGTGTCGTTCAGGTCGGACTGAGGCGGTTCGTGGCCTTCCTCCCTTTGGTGTATTGCCAGTTTTTAAGTCAGTGCAGCGAAGAAGGTTAAGGCGGAGGAGTCCCTGAATAGGAAATACATCATCGAAACCACAAACACAGGTATTGCAAAGGGATTTCAGATTTGAGTTTGTAGTTTGGCGTTGGCGTCTGAGTGGTGGCGGGGCGGGCCATGGTAACACTGGGAGGATTTTGTTTTCCACTCACAGACGACGAGGGAAAAAAAATACTTACAGGTTGTTGGCGGTGAGAGAAAGGAAAAGGATTTGCAAAAGACGGGTGAGAGAGTTGATGATGGATGTTCTTATCATCAAGCATCGTGTATAGGACATAGGGCCTCCGACTTTTTTTTTTTTTTTTTTTTTTTTTTTTTTTTTTTTTTTTTTAATTTTTTTTTTTTTTTTTTTTTTTTTTTTTTAACTTACTCAACTGAGGAAAAACTCAAGTATTTTCTCATATAAACTTCGACAATATGAAATAACATATCCTACCCTTTATAAGTCAGTGCTCATTCAAAAAAGTACATTTCTTGGGAGTTTTCGGAGTTAGGCTTAGGCCTTTCCCTCATTACTTGCTAGTTTCTTTGATTAACTTTACGCTGTTTGAGGGTTTTGAAATCGACTCACAAGTTCAAAGATTAGATTCAGGGAATTTCCTTTACATGGAATTAAACAAAATACCTTTTTAAAAAAAGTTATGTTAAACACTTTTTGCTGAGTTTATTACTAGAGGAGGGGAATTGCATTTTTGCATGTAGGGCCTATATGCTGATTTTTCCATACACCAAAGCCTTGCTCACTTCATAAATGTTGTATTCATTGTTCATCAAAAATAATTAGACATAATAACTAATAATAATAATTGTTTATTTTCCAATATTTAAACATTGGGTATTCATAAACATATAAAGCTACAATTAGTAAAAATCATTTCTAAAACAAATAGTTAAAAATATTTGTTATTTTAGACATACAAAAGTTGTTTTAGGAAAAATAAACAATTCGGCTAAAACTTTGTAATTAAAATAATTCAATCAGTAATAAAAGAATATCATAAAAAATTAGGAAAGCATTTAACTTAAAACAATATAGTTGAGTAAAAATTACTCTTCCCGAATATTGAAGTACATTGTCATAGACCAACATAAAGGTTGTGTTAAAAAAAAAAATTCATGTACAAATAGTATTAAACATAATACAGGAGTCAATCAAATTAAGCATACTGAATTATTAAGGAATATCTTAATTTGTAAAAGTAAAAAGCCCATTTTCTTATCCCATAAGTATTAATCTAAAAATAATTCCAAACATCCTAAAAAAGTCAAAAGTACAGTAGGCCTTCAAAAAGCACTTTTAAGTAAGACAATTCGGCATAACGGTTCATACATTAATCGGGAACCATTTAAAGTTAGCTTTCTTTAAGTGGTTACATTAAAAAGCAGCCGAGAGAGGATTTTTGTTTAAATTGTGCCTGGTACTTTATTGTTTAAATAATTGCTTTGGGCCTCGAATACTAAAATGGCGGGAGGCCTATCTCTTTTTGTTTTCGCCCCTTTCTACATAACAAGGATTTCCTGCTGTTCGAGTAGAAACCCCATTAACTGCGGTTTATTAGTTGTTCGGAAAACATCATTAAATAAACCATTCAGGAGTTATTTTACGTCTTGTTTTGAATACCAAATTACAGAACATCTATGGTCTATTTGTCTTTTATTATCTTTTAAACCATTTCTAATTTTTTGAGGTAAGGGGATTATGTGGCGTCAATTGTTTTTTTACATTACCAATAAGCCACTCGGAAATTAGTTACTTTTTGTTAAGATTACCAATGAAATTGATATAAGACTATGCATTTTTAGATGCGTTACTTTGATTAGGCTAAACTCTGTCGTAACTGTCTCTTAGAAATAAATACATTGGTTATTATATCACTTTTGCTTTATAAACAAATCTTTTTGCGATATTTTATACATCGGTATGCACTTTGTTTTCATGAAATACAGCCCGGCCTCTGTTAATTGCAAGTTCGAACAAGCGTTAGGGCCTAACCGGACTTTATTCCCAAGACGGCAATTTCTACCTACTTTCATTATAATAACAATCAATGTAAGGAAGATTGGTTATTGAAACCAGTGTAAAAGGAAAAGACCGATAAACAAGTATGCAACCTTCGGGTTCGAAAAGGAGTACTTGTTGATGAGTTGTGGCTGACCTCATTCTTATCACTTCTTTCTTCTTGCGGTTATGGCATAATGATTGACTTTTATCACCCAGACCAATGGGACCAATTCATGAAGAAAAAGACACAACTTAGACATCGTTGTTAAGTCTGCTGTGATGACCTCGAGTGCGCAGTAACATCCACTGCCAACGAAAGTAGAAATCAGATGAGAGTAGCTCTAAAAAATAAAATGTCAAGCTACATTCCCGTTGGCCGTTCCTCCTGGTTGGTTCGTTCCTACAAGCTGCCTAATATTTATAGTTGAGGACCTTGGTTTTCATATTTCGTGTAGCGCAGGTTTATACCAAACGCCAGACCGTTCATACAAAGTTCCGTGCTGGCATCAGACTTAGCTTGATCCTAGGTCCTAGAGTTCTCCGGAAACTGTACCTTAACTCTAAAAACCAGGTAAACCAAGCGTTAGGAAAGAGCAGGAAACTGATGAGAACCAAGCATTTAGAACCAGGGTTCCCCCCCCCCCCTGAAGTGTCAAGGGCAAACCATCAAATTATCGCTATGTGCTTTGTTCAATAACATTTATATCAGGATTGCTGCACGTTGACTTGCGTTCTATTATCTATCACTTGTACCTCTGTTCATATTCTCCTTTCTTCCGCCTTACTTTTGCCAACCATCTCCTAAAGATTTGACTCTTGGTACAACTGCGAGGTTTTTCCTCCTCTTACCACCTTCCAAAACCTTTTCTACTGTCTACTTCCATTTAGGACCTCACGACCTCATAGGTTTCCCAGCGCTTGGGACTTTGGCCTAAATTCTATATTTCTATCCAATGATCCAGTTTTTTTAGACCCAGACAGGTGTTGGAAAAGCAATCTGACTTAAGTCTCATACATTTCTGTTTCTACTGATATTTCTTTTAAAACCCAAACATATTAAAAAACAAAATAATTCTTCCCATAGAATTTTGTTCCCAATCAGTAGAGAGATTCAGAATTGTTTCTTGTGTAGAAAGGGCGGGCGCTTAGAATATTAGATTTCCCACCAATTTCCAACCAATTTAAAAAACAACGTTCACCTATTCTGGCAGCGAAACGTTTTAACACTTATCCACTTCTGACCCATATATTCTCTTAGTTCCTTTACATGTTGTTCGTAAAGTGCAACCACGTTATCACATGGAAAGAGTTCTTTACCTAGATGGAATTTGATAATTGATGAATTCTCGCCGGAACTTTTAAACTTTAAAGTCTACAAAATTTCAAAGTTGACGAGAAGTTCTGTCATTTCAGTGGGTTGTTTAAAACATATACTGATATGGCAGAGAGAGGAAGAAGGGAAGAGAGAACTTGGAAACATCTTTGGGATTTATAAATTTTAGTTGGGCCTTAGGGTCTAATCTTAGAAGCTGACGTTCATGAACGTATTCGGCGTCAGATATAAACTTAATTACATTCTCGTTTACAATAGTTTCCATTACAACCTGCCAAGCAATGTCTGTGATATGAAAAGATCGATAAGCAATAAAAACACAGCGAACTGTATTTTTACGCGTTTGCAAGTCTGGGCATACGAAACACAAGAAGACATAAATATTTTATTTTTAAGAAATTCATAAAAAAAAAAAAAAAAAAATCAGAAAAGCATATTTATACAGAGGTGTGACTATGACGTCACGAGATACTGCTTCTCATGGCATGGGGTGAGTGGAACTCCAGACTTATGCGGTACGCATGCGCCGGAAATTTCCTCGACGCCACTGCCAGTGTGACAGCTGGAAACAGATGTTGTGATTGTTGTTGATATCTGTGGATACGTCAACGCCTATAACGCCGTTATTTCTTATCTGTTTTGCCGACTTTTTCATATTTTGTAGCAAAGGCGTTGCATTCGTGTTTTGAAAGTGGCAAAGTGTGTTAGTGCTGTCTTATAAGGGTAAAGAGCCCGGCAAAAATAGTGAGCACTGGAGAAACAAGCATATACTAAGGGCTTTATGATCATCACAGGTGCTGTTCATCGTACCTTACTGAAGTGCAAAAGCATAATTTAACGCATAGAAAGATAGTTGGGCTATTGCTTTCTATGGAGAGTGAAAGTGACACAGATAGTGATGATACCAGTGACGACTGCATGGCCGAAATTTAAAGTGTTGATCGCAGCGTGGTTAGAGAATGGAAAGCCCGCCTCCCTCCACGCAACTCCTTCTCATAGATTCTCTTAGAAATAGAGAGGTGAGATTGTACACCTTATAGCAGCCAATGCAGTCTGTGACGCGCACTGCTTGCGCCATTGTTATGCAATAATTCTTATGTAAACAATAGCACAAACTCATACAATCTTAAGAGATGCCCAGTACTCTTTAAAACGTGTTTCTCTGATCTCTCCGCCAAGACTGTCAAATGATTTAAACACCATTTACTATACACTATGTACTGTACGCAGAATTAAAAATATTTAATTTTGGTGTACATTTCTTCTACGGTTAAGCCATAAATTTTTGTAGATATGGCAACTCCATTATGGTTATTTTCTCAGCAGTCTTTAATGAATGGCAAATTATCTTTGCAGCATTTACCAATGACAATGTGTACTACATGTAGAAATAGAAATTTTAATTTTGTCTGCTGCACTAGTTTATCGACGTTATGTGCATTTCTTTTCACCATAAATTCACAGTCCTGTTTTACTCTAGAAGCAGAACTAATTATCGTTCAAATTCAGCAGAGTCCTCTCCATACCAGGTTTGAGAACTTATTGATAACATGTACTAAATAGGGTAAAATACCGAATGGCCACCTGACGGCCACCTCTACCGTAGCACGACCACCTTCACGGAAATCGGAAATTACGTCATTAATTTGTGACTTGAGAGAAAACACTTACTTCGAAAGGAAATTAGAGGTTTTGAGGTATTGCTTCGACGGACGCTGGCTCTTGATAATTGCCTATCCTTGGTAACAGGTTGTGTTGAAGTACTTTTTTCGGGAAGGAGGTCACGCTACAGTATAGGCCGGTCGTTCGGTATTTTACCCTAACACTGCCATAGCATTTCAATAACACTTAAAACTGCAGCAGGCCTGGGTCTAGGCCTCATGGTACTAGCCTGTACATTGTTGTAGTACAAGTGGTAGGAAACATAATCAGGCATAACCATGGTTGATGGAATGATGGTAACCCGACATGCCAGTGACTTTTCTGGTAGTTTTCAGCACGCGGAACCACTTTTATTCTATACAATTCGTTATTTGGAATAATATTTTACGAGCTGATAAACAACACCCCTGCTGTAATAAAAAGCTCATTACAACATTCATTACGTATTTTATTAGATATAAAAACAGGTGTGAAATTGACTGCTATCTGACCCATGTGTATTTGAGGTAATTTCAATAGTCATAAAGATTCTCATGAATGAGAATAGGTCTCTTATTTGTGAAATGTGATTCCCTGTTCTTTTGTTAACTTATTCCTGTAATTAACACAGTTGGTGACCCAGCATTGGCTACAGAAGTGGTTTTTTTGCCGCTGGTCTTTGCAGTTGATACCGATACCATCTCTAACAGTTATCGCATAACAATGGCTCCTCACGTGCACCGGATCGTCGCCTGTCTGTCCAATATCTCTTCTCTTTATCAATGTTCCTTCCCCGTCTGTTGGTGCTAAAAGAAGATGAATGATGGTCAACGGATCTTAAGCCCCTGTATTGCATGAACATACAGATGTTTCTCGGCTGAAAGTGCCAGTGCCAACGAGTGCCTTTGGTGTCCTCCAGCTATTTTTCACGTTATTTGATGAACGCCGCTGCCGTATTAACTTCGTAAGAAGGGCAATGCTTTTTCGTGCTGGATGGAAACGAGATTAGTGACTAATAACGAACTTGAAAGAAGGGCACGGATAAGGAGGAGCATGATGAAAAAAAGGGGCGAAGAAGGGTGGAGTTACTCTTGTGGTAACGAAGGCAGTACAACGATCTGGTACCATTGGGGACAGACAGTAAATGATGGCAGCTGACCACATCGACCAGATGATCAAGTACTACAGCTTCATGCCGGAGACGGGGGAGTGGTCAGTAAAAGGCTAATGTACTTGCTGCAAAAGGCATACATTTTGTGTCTTAGATTTACTACAGACCAAAATAAACTGAAACCTTGGCAAATACCAGTTTGATGGAATCCAGTCCAGATGAGAGCCCTGCGTTTTCTGCACAAGGTGTTGCAACTGCACCAGACGATCCTGCCCCTGCACCTGCTTATACTGCTATGTCCACGCCTACTACATCAACTGACGTCTCTTCTCCTGCTACTACCACTTCTGACGATGCTGCTGCTGCTGCTGTTGCTGTTGTTGCTATGCCTTCGGTACCTGACAACAAGACTCCATAATGGAAATCAAGCAAAACTTTAGGAAAAATTGAGAAAGAAAAGAGTTGTCCTGTTTGCTGCGTCAAGACCCCATACTTCCGTGATTACCTGAAAGAGGAAGTACTAACACTCGTCCACCACAACTGTAGTACTACCTCCCTGAGGTTCCGGTGGGAGACAGCAGAAGGAAAGTCAGGAATCCTCCTCCTCCTCCTCCTCCTCCTCCTCCTCCTCCTCCTCCTCCTCCTCCTCCTCCTCCTAGTCATACGAGGAGAACGGCAAGGTTTTCGATTATTGAGGAGCCGATATTAGCAAAATGAGAAGACAAGGACTATTGGTGAGTACACCAGATAACATTTCATCTATGTATGTTTACATAAGTATTTTTATGTATTTTGATACATTGCAGATATTTTCATGGCATTTTTGTGTGATTTATGTATGTTTTCCTATTTCCTTGTGCTTTCGTGTAAAAATATGTTTTTTTAGCGAACACGTTTAGATAGTTATGAACACATCTGGTCATTCATTAGAATTTTCAAAAATAGTTCGCATTATAAGCATAATCATTTATTATTAGTATTTGCAAAATTCTAAACGGACGGAACTATGACATTTACATTAGGCAAAAGTTCGCCCTGGCTGTTCACGCGAATAAGTTTAATTTTTAATTGGGGTGGGGACTGTCATAGTTAACACAGTTAGTGATTAATTATATAAATATTATATGTAATTAGGAACCAATCAACATTGAGCTTTCTCATTAAGCAAATACAAATCAGATCGTCCCTGTTCCTCTATTTCTCCATAATCTTTAGATGCAAGAAACTTTCTAAATTTCCTTTATTCGTAAGCCCTCCCCAGATACTAACGTGAGTTTGTTTGTTTGGTTTATTATTTCTGTGGTACAATAACACTATAGTAATGAAGTTTATAATATATATACATATATATATATATATATATATATATATATATATATATATATTATACATATACAATATATACCATATATTATATATATACATATATGTGTATTTATATATATATATATATATATATATATATATATAAATACACATATATGTATATATAATATATATATGTATTATATATATGTGTGTGTGTATATATATATATATATATTATATATATATATATATATATATATATATATATATATATATATTATACATATACAATATATACATATATTGTATATATATATATATATATATATATATATATATATATATATATATATATATATATATATATACATATCTTATGTGCTGTTGCTTTTGCAATGCATATCATCCTCTCCATAACTGTATGAAGTGTTGTAAAATTGTTTGCAATATTTTCAGATTACTTATTTTGCTTAGAGTGAGTATGTTCTAATAATGTATGTTCAGTTTTGCATAACATCATTTAAAAGTTAAGAATAACGTAGAATGTGAGAAGAGAGAGAAAATGGCATTGTCTGTTCGAAGCAGGAAAATAGCTGTCACCACTCGAGGCCGCGTGGTTCCAATTTTTTTTTTCTCCTTATAAACAATCTTGCGATGTTTGTGCTTGTTTCACACTTGTGTGTCCTGGTCAAGTAAACACGTGAAGACTTCATTAAACGTTTCACATACATCTGATAACTTTTATTTCATATAAGTAGTTAGAGATGTTTCGTATTGAAAACTATCTAATATTACTGATAAATTAACTTTTTTGTCTCTAGATTTGTCAAAAGAGAATTTGTTGACTCATAAGTAGCTTAAATTTTGAATTGGAAAGTTTGTGACGTCACTCAAGGGAATGACGAAACTTAATTTCATTCGAGAAGATTCTAGAAGTATGTCTTTCATTTTATAAGACTTTTATTGTCCCTAATCTTGTAATAATAAATGTTATTTATGATTGTAATTCCACTTTCTCTCTACTTATTGTTTTGAAAGAAATTTTTTATGATATTAGCTGTCTTTCATTCCCAAAATCTTTGACCTCCAACTATTTTAGGGCGAGGTCCATGAACATTTGCCTTATGAAAACAGAGAAGTAGTTCATTCTGAGTTTTGAACCCGCGGCAAAAGATCATCTCTCTCTCTCTCTCTCTCTCTCTCTCTCTCTCTCTCTCTCTCTCTCTCTCTCGCTCTCTCCTGCGCTAAAGATTTTTTATTTAACAATGACGTAAAGATTTTATACTAAATGATAGGTCACTCATAAATTTTAAATTTTGTATAGCTTAGAGTTATTTAATATTGTTTACTGCTTGTTGTGGAATCTGAACAAACATCGTACAAGCGTGTAACGGAGCCTTTTCTCCTTTGAAATATTGTGAATTGTTTGAATATGGTGAAATTTTGGAGGTAGATGCAGCAGAAACATAATTGGTACCAAGGTAATGTGTTATTACAATTTTAAAGTTGTAAGATTAAAACAGTTACAGTGGTTTGGAGAAACTTCAAAACAGATTTACAGAGGTTTGGTGAAACCTAAAAAGATATTTACAGTGGTTTGGTGAAACTATTTCATTTTTTACACATTGCAAATTTTTATGTTCTGTGTTTATTTCTTATGAAGTAATTTTGTGTGCATCTATCCATTTTTCTTGTTGAATGCGATTTGTTTTGTGCATTTTGTCCATTTTTCCAATTGAAATGTGTTTTATATATATTCTGTGTGATTAATGCTTTCTTAGTGTTTTTGACATTTTTGTATTTTCCATATTTTTCTATGTTTTTGTTTACATTCACAATTTGATTAACTTAATTGTTAATTTCGTTGCCTATTTAATTGAATTTAACACTGGTGAATTAATTTGCATATACCTTGAATTCTTTTCAAGTTTTATTGTTGTTTAGCACTTGTGAATTAATTTCCAAATTTTAGTTTTACTTAACACTTTTGAATTTCAATTGGATTAATTAATTTTCTTGATTTTTGTGATAAATTAATTTTTATTTAATTTTACTTAATTAATTCCAGAATTAATTAAACTTTGTGTTGTTTTCAAGTAACAATAAATTTCCCTGAGATTGCAAATTTCACTCATAATTGTGAGTTTAATAATAATTTTTTTGTATTTAAAATTTTTACAAGGGTTTTCTTTTTCATCAGTATATTTAATTTTGTTTAGGTAGAAATATAGAGTGGTAATTGAGCTGTTTTCCCTCAATTTAATTAAAGTGAGTTACAACCAGGGAGGTATTTAGACTTTTAAAATGAGGGAAAATACTTAGACTTTTAAAGTTGTTGATGGAGTGATGCCTTTTAATTCATTTAATTACATATATATTACCTCACTCCTGTTTTAATGAACTTAGTCTGATTTTCTGCAATTTTGATAAGTTGTTTAAGGGATCACTGTTGCTTTTAGAGTATTCAGTCGTATTTTTACCTGTGTGAGGGTTCAGGTGTCTGGCTGATGTGAGGATCTTATGATTGGTAAGTGTAGTAACCAGATACTTGGCACTTCGTCACTATATATATATATATATATATATATATATATATATATATATATTGTATATATATATATATATATATATATCAAAGTACAGTGATCGTTTCGAAAATATAGAACGTAGCGATTTGCACTTCCCAAACAGTCTTAGGAGGCGATGGCACACATTTCTGGTAGCATTGATCAATCCTCCAAGTCAGAAAGAACAGCTGCAATCTCTAAAGAACAGAGCAAAGGCATATTGATAAGGGATACAGTTCCTGTAATCGTTGCTTCCATGCGAGGTGGTCATCGTTGCCTGGCTGCTAACAGAAGCAACTGCAAGTTCGCCAAATATCTCTCAGGAGAAGGAGTAGGATCAGATTCCAATACGAAAACATCATCAGTTCCTGCCATGGACCTCATGAAAATGGAAGACGATGAAAGGACTGAGAATGGAGAAGGTTCTTCCCGGACGTCTAGCTCTAAGCACCAGAAGAACATCTGCCCTGGATGTCGCCAGGGATTCAAGTTGACCCAAATATCTCCGCACTCAGATTATATCACACCGATGTAAGGGCAAGATAAAAAAGTAACGTGCCACCAGGAATCATTCTCCTCTGTGTTTCTTGCATAATGTTGCTCACATGACCGTTATTTGTATCAGGGATTCATTTCTGTACACTGCTATAGATGTGAGTGTGCTCATTCAAGTGAAGTGGCTATACATTTGGAACTTGTGTCCTCCTTATTTTTTTTTTATTGTCTAAATGGAATGGCCTCTGTTCCGGGTTCTCAAACTGTTCTTAGGACTGTTAAAGACCATTGTTTTAAAATATTCTTGGATTGAAATGGGTGGAAGGAAATGTGTTTGTTATTTGCATGATTCCTAATTTTTGCTTTATGAAGGTTTTGCAGCATGTAAACGTACAATTTGATTTGGAGAAAATGTCGCCTACTACTTAATATTATGGGATACCCAGTCACCATTACTATGTACATACTTTTGATAACCATCTACCTTACCTAATCAATATTATGACCAAAAATATTTCATGCCCCTTCATCATTTGTATGTAGAGGCATTGTAAATGCATACCACCTAAACATTAGTTGGTGATTTGCGACATACCTGATCGTCGGGAAGGACATTTGTTCTCTTATTTCTAATCCCTTCCATTCTTGCACAGAGTAGGACGTACAGTGGTCCAAAGTTATTCATCAATGCAAAACGAAGACTGAAAAGTGTGTATAGGTACTGACCTTGGGTGATTTCCTGTACAGGACTTAAGACCGTTCCCTCCTCGTTAATTAGTACAAAACACTTATTTCGAATGAGTTTATTTTTCTGTCTTGCTCCAGAAAGACGTGATTGTGTGTCTGTGGGATGAGATTTAACTTTTGTATAATTTACACTATCTTTTCAACTATGTATTTGCCATTTCATGCATCTGAAACCACCTTAAATTACAGAAAACCTGGTTCTCAAAAGCATACGAAATTTTGGAAAGAAAACTTTATTTTTTTATGATGGTTTAGTAAAACCTATTGGTAAATTGGATTTTCCTATATAAACAGAATGTTAGCGTATTCACAAATTGTTAAGAGTTGTGGAACCCTTGTGAGCATCGTAGAAAGTTAAG
>NC_087207.1:94561290-94593790 GCF_015104395.2 Macrobrachium nipponense | reverse complement strand
ACACACACACACACACACACACACACACACACATATATATATATATATATATATATATATATATATATATATAGTATATATATATATATATATATATATATATATATATATATACATATACGGACTGAGTGACCGACTGACTTGATAATGAGAGCAAATAGAGAGAGACTGGTAGAAAAAAAAGAGATAGAGAGAGGAGAAGGGGGTCCCCATTATTAAAGAGAGATTGAGGGAACGCTTAGTAAATAGATAAATAGATAGAGAAAGAGAGTTACAACGAGTTACAAGGATTAGGATGTTTCAAAGACTGTTAGTCCATCCGAGGAGACATTGTGTGCTCACTTAGTGTAGGAGCAAGTTTTACTGTTCATTCAGTGTCCTAATGATTTTGTCTAGCTTTCTTTAAACTCTTCCACACTGTTGCTGTTAAAAACTTTTGGTGGCAGGTTATTCCATGTGGCACATATCTTGTATGTAAAGAAGTTCCCTCAGTGGGATGTGTTGTATCTCTTCAGTTCTAGTTCCATCCATTATTTCTTGCCTGGTTTTCGTTTAACGTAAATAGATTACTGTCTACTTTTGTTATGCTTTTCAGTATTTTAAATGTTTCCATTAGTTATCCTCGCAATATTCGTGTTTCTAATCCATGCATGTTGAGGCTCTCTAGTCGTCTTTGGTAACCTATTTACTGATGGATGGAATTAACTTTGTGTCTCTTGCTTGTGCCCCTTCTAATCTATTTATGTCTTTTTTTAGTGTTGGTGACCAAAAACTGTACTGCATTTTCAAGATGGGGTCTAACTATTGATGTGTAGAGCTGCAGCACCGTTTCCTTGTTTCTGTATTTGAACTGCCTCTTTAGGTATCCCACTAGTTCTGTGCCTCTTTTCAGCTTTTATGCACTGTCTTGTGTATTGTGAATCCTTGGTAATAACGACTCCAAGGTCCTCCTCTTGTTCTACACTATATGTGTCATTCCCAAGCAGTATGTAGTTGCCATGGGGGTTGTTTGTTCCTACTTGTAACACTACACATATCTACGTTAAAAGACATTTGCCATTTTTTTTACCGCTCTCTTATTTTCATTAGATCTTTTCTTAAACTTTCAACTGAATCTAGGTCTGCTGCATTACACCTAGTTTGGTGTCATCTGCAAATTTGGCTATCTGCTAGTTAAGCCCCTATCAATATCATTAATGTAAATAGTAAAAAAGCAAGAAAGGGCCAAGGACAGAACCTGAGGAACTCCGCTTGTTATATCTGCCCATTCGATTCTTCACCATTTATTACGACTCTGTTTTGTATAAGTTAGCCAGTCATCGATCCAGTCGCCATTTCTCCTACAATTCCTAAGCTCTAACTTTTGTCATCAGTTTCTTGTGTGGGACTTTGTCAAAGGCCTTTTGGAAATCTAAGTAGAGTAGATCTATTGCTCTACTACTGTCGTAAATACCAAGCATGTTATAAGAGACAGAGAGAGAGAAAGAGGGTGCTTGGAAGAGGGTAAAGAGAGAGAGAGAGAGAGAGAGAGAGAGAGAGAGAGAGCCCCTGTGCTTGGTCTCGTATGATAACACTAGAGAAGAGGATCCTTCGTTTATATAGAATCACAACGGCATGATTTTGCTTCTAATCTCCCCATTTTGTGAGGCCATCATACCCATAATACCCGTCCTTAAGCAGAGCTTCTGTTCGGTAGTCAAAGGAAATCCCCCGTCTAATAACCACTCATGTTGTATGCTGTTATGAGCCATAACGCTCACGGGAGATTATAAACAGAACCGTTCGTTTTCACTTTTTAGAACAAAGATAAAAAAAAGAGGTCACCATGACTACATCAGAGATGTCACACTTAGCCATTTCTAATAGGAAGGTGTCAGTAACGTGAAACCCAACGGAAAGAGATTTTGAGAAGATCCTTTTATGTCCTCCTTCGGGAATTCTGTAGCGGAAATCACCCTCCTGAAAAGAGAGGAGAATTAATGGCCCAGCCTAAAAGCACCACCAAACCCGTAATCATTCACCTCTTGTCTGCTTCGACATGAAGTGTTAAACGCCATAATGACGCCCACTTATACCAAGACCGCCGAGAGAGTCTTCCTTACACACGGTACGTGACTATAAAGTCATGGAAATGTTGAACATAAACTCAAAATTTAGTAAATAAAACGAAAAAGTTTGCGTTCTTAACCGGCACATACAAACAATAATTTCTGTTATTGGAGAATCAATAATATACTTATTGTACACAGAGTAGTAGCCTAAAAAAAAAAAATTAAAAAGAAACAGATTGACGAGTCTTTCATTTACGAATTGGTACACGCAGCAATGCAGCCCGTTGCTGAATAACCACTGGTTCCATGCAACGTAAAAACAAGCGCCTCAGTGTGGCGTGGTTGTTTTGGTGTTTGCTTCTCACCTCGGTGGTCGCGGGTTCGATTCCCGGCCATTCCATTGAGGAGTGAGAGATGTGTATTTCTGGTGATAGAAGTTCACTCCCGACGTGGTTCGGAAGTCACGTAAAGCCGTTGGACCCGTTGCTGAATAACCACTGGTTTCATGCAACGTAAAACCACCATACAAACAACGTAAAACACCATACAAACAAACGCAGGAATGCAGGAGAATGAATTTGCAATTGCTTCACAAACTCTTAATGTTAACAGCCGTTCCTGCTTGAATATAAAAACAGAAAAAAAAATGTAAAGAGCCGTTGTGCCATACATACCCAGAAGGACGCAACAGACCAAAGCCGTGACTGGCCACAAACGACCCATCCTCGAATCCAGATGATTCGCACGTTTCGTTTCTGCCTTCGTTCCAGTATCCCGTGGGGAGTAGTGCCGTCAGTACACCTCATGCTGTGCACTGCAGGTATTACTCAAGGTTCTTTACAGCGTCCCTGCAGCCCTTAGCTGGAGCCCCTTTCATTCCTTTTATCCTACCTCCGTTTCGAATCTCTTACTTCCATCTTGTTTTTCTCTCCACCCTCTCCTAACAATGTTGTTTCACTGTGCAACTACTTTGAGGTTTTCCTCCTGTTGCAAATTGCAAACCTTTTTACTGTGAATTTCAGTTTCAGCTCTGGAAGACCTCAGAGGTGTCCCAAAGCTTCGCCTTTGACCTAAATTCTGCACTCTACTCTATTCGTTCCAGCAAATCGTGGAAACGCCTTTATGGCTGCAAATTCAAAAGCCGCTTATGTGGAATTAGCGCTGATTAATCGCTAAGTCCGGAACAAAAAGCAACCCATTTTGTTTTGGAGGTTTGCCGACAATGGACTCCGTTTCGGGTTTATGGTGGGTTGGTCGTTTTGGATGAAGCCGGGATTAGGTCAGAACGTGCATTTGCCTAAAGTATTAAATGGTCAAGTATTAAAGGGAATAAGATGCCTGGTGTGGGCCTTTGGACTCGACCCAGTTTGCCAGGACTGATTCGAGGATAGAGAGCAAAGGTGGTTCCGTAAATCGAATTCATCTATACTGTTTGACAGTAATGAAATCCACGAACAAATCACCGATATAATCGATATGAAACGAAGCGATTGATAAATAAAGTATTCTTAATGAATTGTAAATTCTTGAAGCAGGAACTTGAGCACTTTTATGCTGAAGATCGAGAAAGAAAGTTTAATACGGCTCGATTATTTAATTTTTCTTGAAAAGTTAATGAAATTCAACATCTGATGTCGACCTGGAAAACGTCGGAAGCAAATGGGTCCTTGTAAGCCTGTAATTGCTGTAAAGGAGAGAGATCGTCTAGTTTCGTCTTTTGTCGCATCATTATGACTATCAAACATTGAAACTTGGTGCCAACAACGTAGGAAAAGAAGGCAATTCACAAATATAAATAGAAATTATAAATGTGCCCTCAAGCGAATAATTATTACCTATTTAGGGAATTACCTTTTCGTAACTGACTTATCCATATAGTAGCTGTTGAAGGATAACCGAAACTGATTACCCTTAAACTGTTCACCTACTATGTGTCAAACCAAGTAGGCATGAGATCTCCTTGCGGGAGAATATTCACCTATATACCATTAAGGGTATATATGGCTTTCCTTTGATTTATGAATATATGTATACGTGTATACCTAGCTAGTTTGAGTAACTTCATATATGAAGAGGGGGCTCACTAAACATTGACATGCATACCCACACACAAGTAAAGAAATAGATGATGTAGGCACAAATCTTTCTTGCCATATTCAAACCTGTTGGAAGGCATTGCATTAACATACAGACATATAATACGTTTTAGCTTTCATTAAACAATAAATATTAAATCTGACAGGGTACATTAGCTTGCGTCAGACTCCAACCACAATGCATTATCCGGGAATTAACACTCGGCAAATTATTGTTGTGCACAAATTAGCAAAAGGTAGACTTCTCTCTCTCTCTCTCTCTCTCTCTCTCTCTCTCTCTCTCGTATAACCTCATTATTTGAATTCTTCCGGTTGTTATGGCGATTCAAAAGAGTTTACAGTCAACATAGAAGGTGGATTTTTGGGCTCTCCCACATAATTATTATATTTATACATACATACATATATATATATATATATATATATATATATATATATATATATATATATATATATATATATATATATATATATATATATATATATATATATAAATATATATATATATATATATATATATATATATATATATATATATATATAAATATATATATATATATACATATTTAATTTCAATTTTTCAGCCTCCTGATGTATGTTCCACCTCTCCCAAGGGATGCTTTTTGAACTCTCTCGAGAGACTGAGAGTTCCAGGCCTGTGATTGGCTTATCAAACAGCCAAGCAGGAGCGTCGTAAGGGACTGGCCTACACATCACATACACGGGTGATGAATCTACTAAAGTACAACCGACCAATGTATGGGCGCGCGCGCGCGTACTTATAATGTGCGCGTAATTTTTTTTTATAATATGCACATTTGGGTTAGCTAGTGATTAGTTTTCCTTTTTACGTTACCTGGCTCATTGCTGCAAACTGAAACGTATTTATTTCCTTTCCAAATACCTACAGTGGGATGACGCCCATTAAAATGAAACGGAGAGGACCTTTACATATTGGTTTCTGGCAGGACTTCCTTATTTGAGAAACGAATAATTATTTCGTTTAAGGCTGATGTCTCTGGGGAATGTGATGGTAGTGTCAACAGGTTAAGTGAGAGAGAGAAAGACTTCCGCTTTCTCTTTGGATAGTCAATGAAGGTACTGAACTTTCGATGTTGCTAGTTCTTCAACTCCTCCAAGTGGGGCAACAGAAGTCCCATCTGTTAATCTAGGTTCTTCCCAAACAATAAGTTGGTTGGTCTCTTGGTATTACGAGGTTCTTTCAGATGATTTCTCAAGGACTTCTGATTTAGTTCTCTCTCTCTCTCTCTCTCTCTCTCTCTCTCTCTCTCTCTCTCTCTCTCTCTCTATAGCTTCCAAAAGTAGACAAAACACAATGACGTCGTGCAACATTCAGACTTCTAGCGGCCTGAGCGACAGTTATGACGGTGGAAATGGGTTATATTTTTCCCGATTAAACGACCGCTTTCATAGCCATAGGTCAAGGTCTAAAGAATACCTTTGCAGATCTCTTCCATCTATGGTTAAGAAAGGAAGTCGGGAGATATTTGATCCTGGTGTCTTTTTTTTTGTTTTCTTTTAATTGCACCAAGAAAAAATTCACTAATTGCTGAAAAGCGCTAAATAGTACATATTTCTGATGTAATAGAACATAGACAGGAGATGATGCAACAGATATAAAGTGGATTTTACAGTGTGGTTGACTGCAGTTTCACTTTTTGATTGAATAATCTTACACGCCAAGGGAAAGAATTTTCACTGCCTGTAAACAAAAATTCGATTACGGCATACTTCCCTTTAGTGCCTCAGGAGGTAAAAAAAATGGAAAGGCGAAACCCAAAAATATCTCTTGTTTTCATAGAATTTTTCGAAATATTACATTTTTTTTTTCGACAATTGCGATAGTCAGCCATCCAATAAGTGCACATACGCCCTTTCTCTTAATTAATCTGTGTAACAGTGAAAGTTGCATTTCCTCTAAATTTATTATTTTTACTCTCTTAAATTAACCGAGCTGACTCGTCGTGGTAGATGGCTAACTCACCCTCAGTATGTGTGATGAAACTGTGCACAGTTGCTTTAATTAGGCAAACGTTTTGAGGTTTACGTTTTCAAGTAGGTGGGATCAGCTGTGGTCGGAGGGATTTCAGACTCACTAATGAGTTGGAAGAGATTTAAGGGAAAAGCAAAATGATTTGAATTTGATATCCAGACAACGCCTGGAAATAGTTATGAATATCTTTCAGTGGAAGAGTTTCATTGTTCAGTTTTAGGTCCCGAAGAGGGACGAAAGGGCAATCAAATATAAAGAAAACTTGTCCGTTTACCGATCTAAGTTAATATTCCATGGATATTTCAAAAGCAAAAAGAGAGAGAGAGAGAGAGGGAGAGAGAGCAGGAACATCAATTCTAGCCATTTCACTCCATAACTCAAATAACTGAAACGCTTATTTACATATTTAATTATCAGTTGTACACCGAATACGAAATTACGTGAAATTAGTCTATTCTTGACGGCTGCACTTACTGCAAATGACACAGGTTTTGTAAAAGGAAATGATAAGAGAATTTGTTACCATTTTGTTTGTTTTTCCTTTTTTTCTGTCATTTATAGAACAACATTATTCTGAAATTAAGTTTGAAATGTATAATTTACCCTACTGAAGTGCGTATCCTCTGAGTGTATCATGGACAAGCAATTTATTTCCACCTTTAAATGAAAAATATGTTTTGCTGATTAAATTACCTACTTGTAAAGCATTTGTATAATTTACTAAAGTGCCTGGTAAACTAAAAACTCTGAACTGTCGACCGGATTGTTTTGTTCGTTCTCAATTTTAATGTTATGTTCACATGCAATTAGCGCCTCCCTTCTGCCTTTCTCCCATTTTGCGTGGAATTAATGAAGGCAATAAATATCGGGACTTGTATGAGACTCTACAGCGAGAAAGAAGAGAGAGAGAGAGAAGAGAGACAGCGAGAGAGAGAGAGAGAGAGAGCGAGAGGAGCGAGCATCAAGTACTAACCATATCCACTATCCAAATCAAAGGATTTGGTATTCAGTCATCCAACTCGGTAAGGTAATATACATAAAACATGGAGGCTTATTTGGCTTTCAAGATGTCAACAGTCTTCCCCCAGATATAAACCTGAGAAAGAAAGAAAATAATGAAGAGGGAGATAAAAAAAAGAATGGAAGAGATGTGTCACATTTCCTTTGTGAATTAATCGGATATTTAAGCGATTACTGTGAATTTCTCATTATTTTGTTTATATGATTTTAGCATTGTCACGCCATTTCTTTTAGGTGCTAA
Organism: Macrobrachium nipponense; assembly: GCF_015104395.2. NCBI lineage: Eukaryota > Metazoa > Arthropoda > Malacostraca > Decapoda > Palaemonidae > Macrobrachium > Macrobrachium nipponense. Next base: position 94,586,368 of record NC_087207.1, on the reverse strand, counting down.
TTTCGGGTTTGAAGTCTTTTCCTTCTTAGTTAGTATAATTTTGTAGCATTTTCATTAAAATCCCGTGATGCCTTGAATGTCTTAAATCTAAGCGTTAAAATTTTTTGAAATACTATTTAGAACATTCACAGTAATCTATACAAGCAAATGACCAACCCCTGATTTTTCATAGAGGAGATATCTAGAAATGCCTTTCATACAGGAAGACAATGTTAACATTTCTGTATGTGAAAGCAGTGTTAGCTGAGCTCCCCCGACCCCACTCCCCTCCCCATTCTCTATCTCTCTCTCTCTCTCTCTCTCTCTCTCTCTCTCTAAATATATATATATATATATATATATATATATATATATATTATATATATACATCTATCTATATATATATATATATATATATATATAATATATATCTATCTATTCTATATATATATATATATATATATATATATATATATATATATATATATATTATATATCTGGTTATTACACTTACCATTCATTAATTGTTACCTCACAACAGCCAGACACCTGATCCTTTTTCACAGGTACTAAATGACTGAATACTTTAAAGGCAACAGTGATCCCTTAAACAACTTACCAGTATTGCAGAAAATCAGACCAAGTTCATCAAAAACAGGTGTGAGGTAATCTTGTAAGTAATTAAAAATTAATTAAGGGCATCACTCTATCAACAATTTTTAAAAGTCTAAGTATTTCCTGATTTCAGAAGTCTAAGTACTTCCCTGGTTCTAACTCACTTCAAGTAAATTGAAGGAAAACAGATCAATTACCACTCCATGTTTCTACCTAAGCAAATCATAATTATACAATACTGGTGAAAAGAAACATATAAAAATTTTAAAGACAAAAAATTTATTATTAATTAAACTAAAAATTATAAAATGAAATTCACAATATCAGGGAAAATTTCTGTTACGTTGAAAACAATGCAGAGGTAAGTAATTCTTGAATCAATTAAGTAAAATTAAATCAAAATTAATTTATCACAAAATTCAAGGAAATTAATTCAATTGAAATCAGAAGTGTTAGGCAATAATTAAAATCGGAAATAATTCACAAGTGCTAAACAACAATGATACTTGAAAAGAATTCTAAGTAAATGCAAATTAATTCACAAGTGTTATATTCAATTAAATGTGCAAGGATTATAATGAAAAATAACTAAGTTAAATTAAATTGTGAATGCAAATGAAAACACAGAAAAATGTGGAAAATACCAAAATTGTAAAAAGCACTAATCACACAACATAACATGAAAACACATACTTCAATAAGAAAATGGATAAATGCACCAAAAATAAACACTTCAATAAGAAACTGGATAAATGCACTTCAAATGGAACAAACACAAAACACAAAAATTTGCAATGTGTAAAAAATGAAATTGTTTCACTCAAACCATTGTAACCATTAGTTATTAGTTGCAAAACTAAAAAAATAAAAATAACACACTTTACCTTTACAATTTTCTTTCTGCTGCAGCTTGTTAAAAAATTCACCGCAATTCACAATATTTCTCAAATGAAAATAAAAGGCGCCTTTACACATTTGTACAATGTTTGTTCAGGTTCCACAAATAGCACTAAATAATACTAAATAAACTCTAAGAAATATCAAATCTGAAATCTACAAGTTATGAGTGACCAATTTACGTTATGTTAATATCAAATCAAAAGTGCCGTGCGAGAGAGAGAGAGAGAGAGAGAGAGAGAGAGAGAGAGAGATCTGAACGCAATGCGGCTCTAAGTAACAATGAAGCTCTCTTCCTTGTATGGGTACTTCAAGAGGCTGATGGGTTCAAAACTTTTTGGGTGGGGGAGAAAGCTGATGCAATCCTTCTAGAAGCTTCAAATATGACGTAACTTTACAGAAAAATCGTGAAATCTACTCGTGATTTCGGCAAAGATGTACTCGTATGAAACGAGTTATGAATGAGTCATGTATGTAGTATGCTAAACAAAGACACGACTCAATGAAAACAGACTCGAGCGAGGAAGTTTGATTAAGATTGACATGTTATGATAACAACACGGGGACTGTGAGCTCCCTAAATCTAGAGGCGATTGAAAAGTTATAAAAACAACTTTATCTTGAATTGGACAAAGATAATCTCTCTCTTTCTTTTTACATTCTACATTATACTTTTAAATTATGTTATGCAAAATCTAAACACACATTTTAAAAGATCCTAGCTAAGGAATCTGAAAAAAATGTTGCAAAACTCTATATATAATCTTTTATACAGTCAAAGAGGGGATATATATATATATATATATATATATATATATATATATATATATATATATATATATACATATATATATATATATATATATATATATATATGGTATGTTTATATATATATATATATATATATATATATATATATATATCTATATATATATATATATATATATATATATATATATATGTATGTTTATATATATATATATATATATATATATATATATATATATATATATATATATATATATATATATATATATATATATATATATATATTGTAATGAACTTAAGATGATTATATTCATCCAGGGTTCTTTTCCAGACTGGCTCAGTGCCAAAATACCAGGCAAGATCCAGCAGCAACACAAAATTCACAAAGTCAAAATTAACACTCAAAAAGGGATACAAGAAACACTGAATCAACTTAACAATAAAATTTAATTGACAAAAATAGTCTTAAATTACAAAATGTAGTCCTCAAAAAGCTTTCTTAGGAACTGGAAAAACACATACGCTACTTTACAATAATAACACTCGAACCATCACGCGCCTACCTAACTTTTATACCTCAGTCGAAGAGAAAGAAAGGTGTAGGAGGCAGAAAAACACACTTTCCCTAGCATACGACAGTTGGAGTTGCAGAGTGAAGTAAACCTTAAACCTAATGAATTTCACAATAATTATTAATCATAATACACCTTATAATAATAATATTTCCTAATTTGACGATAATACTACACTGAAGACGCAATGAAGAGATAGCTGAAGAATTCTTGCATATGATTTCAGAGACCACACTGAATACGTAATTAAAGATTAGTATGACACATCAACAGTGATTGTCCTACTTCCCTTATCACTAGGGGTGTCCTTGCACCGAGGGGATCACCAGGGCAAAACGTAATTTGGTCTATATTATGTATGCAGGAGGCGAAGAATATATACGGTCTGCTTACCGTTCTTAGCCACTAGAAGGCCTCTTGACGACTCCAGGAGGTCAAACACACGCAACAGCCAGCAGCAGTGGCAAGCAGCAGCACAAAAGCAACAGCAATGCTTATAAGCGAGGCCTTAAATTCATTAGCAGGAGCCTCTCAAATTCGATGATAGCTGTAGGATCAGGAACAAATATCTTCCGATAATTAAGCTGTGAAAGATGCTGAAAGACCTCCTCTGTTGGGGAGCCGATACTCTCTGCCCAGCTGCCCAAAAACGCACTCCAGGTAAAGGGAGAGAGAGCGAAAGCAAAACCACGTAATGGGGCAGTTCAACAAGCCAAGCATCGAAGACGGGTAGTCCGCTGCCACAAAACATGAAAGGCAGAAAAAAATATGGTGAATAAACACTATACAGATGAACACAAACAAACCTTGGCCAGGGATAAAAGAATGTTCCAAGAGAACTTCGTGACTTAATTAAAACAAATGACATAAACGACGAACAAAATATTTAAAGTAATTATGGATTACAGCTCCCCGGGACAAGGAAAAAAAATAACTTATTATTTTTTTTTTTTACAGAAAGGAAACTCCTAGCCAATATTAAACTAGTAATTTGTAATGCAAGCAAAAATATGAACATTGTGCTTTAAAAGCAAAATAGGAAAAAATATTTCTAGTAAAATCTTCAGTCATACAAAAAGCAAATGCAAATATCAAAAACAAATATTTCATAAACCCAAAACCACTATCCTTAAACATCTAATATCAACTATAAGATTATACATAAATCATGTGAACCTCAAACTTATTTTAAGAATCCTCTAACACCTGAAAAAAAAAGTGCTCAAATGGGATTGATGCAGATTCCTTTACCCTTACACAATCCTCTTGGATTGCCACATCATCCTTTTCATTACCGAATGTCCTAGAAAGAACACTAGGGACTATGTTGTCTTTTCCAGCCAACCTGACTAATAGAAAGGTTATATTCTTGGAGTAAAAAGACTCCAGGACAAAATACGCTGATTTTTATCTTTAAATTTATTATAAAAATTAAGGGATTATGATCTGTAAAGAGCCTTTTTTGGACATACTGAGGAAGATAAATACACTTCAAAACAATGTATGATGGCTTTCACTAAGCATAAAGCCTCTTTCTCAATTGTTGAGTAACGTAACGTCTCTGCCGGTAACAACTTCTTGGAAAAGTAGGCGACTGGATGCGAGGTGCCATTTTCACCCTCCTGTCAGAAAAGACAGCACCTAAACCTGTGTCACTGGCATCTGTAGCCAAACAAAAAGGTAAGGAAAAATCGGGAGAACATAACAAAGGATAGGTTATTAAAGTACCTTTCAATTTTTCAAATGCATCCTGACACTCGTTATTCCGCATAAATTTTACATCTTTCTTTAACAAATTTGTTAAGGGATTAGCAAGGTCAGAAAAATTCTTAATAAACTTTCTATAGTAACCAACTAGACCCAAAAATCTACAAATACCTCTCATGTTTCGAGGAGCTGGGAAGGCTGTAATGGCCTCAACATTCGCTCTCTTAGGAGTGATCTTACCCAAGCCAATTTCATGTCCTAAATAAACCACTTTTGCCTGAGCAAAAATCACTCTTCTTTAAATTTATCACCAGACCAGCCTTCCTCAGCACCTCGAATAGCGCTCTTATCCTCTTAAGATGAGTTTTCCCAATCATCGCTGTAAATCACAAGGTCATCAATATATTACACACAACCGTCCAGTTCACATGTAATGAAGCTCATCAGCCTTTGGAAGGTAGCGGCGGCATTCTTCATGCTAAAAGGAATCACCTCACATTCATAGAGGCCGTCACCTGTCACAAAGGCCGACATTTTCCTTGCCCGGGGTGTAAGACCGACCTGCCAATATCCTTTAACAGGTCAAATTTACTAATATAACCGGGCAGATCCCACTCTATCTATACAGTCTTCCACCCTGGGCAAGGGGAATGAGTCCGTTTTTGTTACAGAGTTGACCTTGCAGTAGTCAAAACACATCCTAGGCTGACCATCCTCCTTCTTAACCAAAACTACAGGGGAGCTCCAAGGACTGCAGCTCAGTTTAACGAGGTTATGGTCAAGCATGTATTTAACTTCCATCCTGACTATTTCTCTCTTGAGGGGGTTCAGTCTATATGGACATTACTTAATAGGCTGAGCCTCCCCAACGTCAACGTTGTGTTGTAAAAATATGGGTCCTACCAGGTGCATCCTGAAAGAGATCTTTATATTCGTTATTTAAATTAATTAGAGATGCTGCTTTTCCTGCATCTAAGGGCTGAAATTAGTATTCAGATTATTTAAAACATCAGAATTATTTTCCTATTCAAAACATCAGAATTATTTTATTTTCCAAACCACTTGGGCTAACAGCAAATTTATCGCCCATAAACTGTTCGTTTTCTACACTAACTACAGAAATAGGTACTAGAGATTCTTCTACAGACCTGTCAATAAAAGATTTTATCATATTAACATGGCAAATACGGGGTTTTCTTCTCCTCATCAGGAGTTTCAATCAGGTAATTTACTTTGTTAATTTTCTTCAGAACCTTCCATGTACCTGAGAATTCCGCTTTCAGGGGATTGCCAGGCATAGGAAGTAAAACCAACACCTTGTCACCTACATTAAATAGCCTATCTCATGTTTTAATGTCATACTTCAATTTCATCGAGGCCTGGGGCTTTCGCCAAATGTTACTGAGCAAAAGGAACTGTGCTCTTAGCTATTTCTCCTGCAAATCTGAAAAATAATGACCAATACATTAAGTTTACGGGAGTCTCTCCTTCCCAGTTTTCTCTCACCATCTAATGGGCCTCGAACACAGTGACCAAAAATAAGCTGGAAAGGAGAGAGACCCACTGACTCATTGGGGATCGATCGTATTGCAAAACAGTGCATAAGGTAATTCCTTATCCCAATCATTCCTAGTCTCTAAACAAAATTTTTTCAACACAGACTTCAAGTTTGGTGGAACCTTTCCGCCTGGCCTTGGGTTCCAGGTGATACGGTGCAGACTTCACGTGTTTAATACCAAACTCGTTCATTTTCTTTTCAAAATACCTGCTCGTGAAATTAGTGCCACAGTCACTCTGAATTACCTTAGGAAACCAAATCTGGTAAAGAAACCAACCAACACTTCAACCACCTTTTCGGACCATATACTTCTCATGGGATAGCCTCAGGGAAGCGAGACATTCTATTAACAATAGACTATATATTCATTCCACCGCGCGTCCGCGGCAGGGGACCCACTATGTCAATTATCACTTCCCTAAAGGGTTCGCCCATGGAGGGTATAGGAATTAAGGGAGCCATGGGTATTTTCTGGTTAGGTTTCCCCACCAACTGGCACACATCACAAGATAATATGTGTCTCTTAATGTCCTTACCGCATCCCAGGCCCAAAAGCCAAAAGGAAATGTTCAGCAACCTTCTGAAAGGTTTTCCTAACACCAAAATGTCCCGACAAATCATTTTCATCTGGCTAAAATCATTCAAATTTAAATTCCAGGTAGCCTTTTCCGGGACAACCAATTGTCTGCACGACTTCTACCTGATGGGCAGGTGCACTAGCGATCTGCTCAACCTGTAGAGTAAACCTCTCTCTTTGACGAATACTGGTTTCATCAAATTCCTCGGAATTGCCGAGTTCTAAATTAGAAAACTCCTTACTCTGTGCCATTTTGAACGCCTTAGCGTCCCAGTTTACGTCATCCCAATTAATGATTTTCTTATTACTACTACCAGTCCTCATGTCAGTCTACTTTATATAAATCTAAGTCAACATCCTCGAGATCCATCTCCCGAGCTCTAGATCGGGTTACTACAGAGACAGGCTTATAAAAATCACTTTCAATATCATCACCTTCACAAGTCACATTCAAGGAGAGTCAAAATTGGACATATATTATCAATTGCACCTTCACCTTCAGCCAAATCATTCCCTAAGAGGAGGTGAATACCGGGAACTGGCAAACTGTCTACCACAGCCAGTTTAGCAATCCCTTTAAAATACTGGGTGAATATTAAACTTCTGTAAAGGATAAGACGCAATAGAGTTTGGGAAACCACCCAACACCACAAATTCATCGTTGGAAAATACAAAATCCTTTGGAACAGCAGTTTTTAATATGAGAGACTGTGCTGCTCCAGAGTCTCGTAATACCTTTAAACAAACCTTTGTTTTTTCATTGTTACCAACAAACACAGGCCCGTCAGAAATATACCTCTTAAATTTTAGTCACTTTTCCTGTTCCATACTTTGCTTTAAGTTTGCTGTTTTTTCAGCTACAGCAATGTTTACTGGATTAGACATCCTCTCCTGAAAGTTTTTCCAACCATAACAATTAGCTTTAACGTGTCCCATTTTGTGGCACCAATAACACTTCTCACTACTACTACTACCAAAATTTCTAGCACTACTACCACCACCATTAACCGATCTACGACTGTTTACGAAACTACGCGAGCTGCTTACGCTTCTGTCTTGATTAGATAGCTTTTCTGACTCATCATTATTTGACCTTAATGTTCCTCTAGACTCCGATTATTACTACGTGTATTATATTCATGGGGGAAGTACCTATCCTGATTAATCCTTTTCCTAAGGGGTTCCTCCCGATGGGTAAGTGCATACTCGTCGGAAGCAACTGCTATTTCCTGAATGGAGTCGAGCTTCAACTCCTCCAAATGAATTCGCAAGTCATGACTCACGTTCCTCTCAAATTCCTCTGCCAGAAGGAGCTCTTTCATTTTAACAAAATTGTCTACTTCTTTTGATTTCAGCCAGTCATCGAGAAACAGAACTTTCTTTCAAGCAAACTCAACATAGACGTCAAGATCCTTCCTCAGATCACGAAACTTCTGCCTGTATGCTTTAGGCACCAAATCATAAGCTTTCAGCACAATACTTTTTACGGTGTCGTAATCTGCGGAGAGATCGTCACTAAGATTATTATAGACCCTTTGAGCTTTGCCCACCAAACGACACTGAACTAATGTTGTCCACATATCCTTTGGCCAAGCAAGCTTCTTAGCAATTTTCTCAAATGACAAAAAACTCATTAACCTCCTCCTCGGAAAAGTGTGGTACCAGTTTTAACGCATCGAACATATTAAACCTTGTTTCATCAACACTAGAATTATTATAGCTACCATTCTTTCCCTGATTCAACTTAATCTGTAATTTAAGCACCTCTATTTCATGCTCTCTTTCATTTCCCCTTTCCATCGGCACTAAGTTGGAGAGCTTTAAACTCCAGTTCCTTCATCTTTGTTTTTTCTTTCAAAATTTCCGATTGGTCATCACCGCTATCAATAGGATTTTCTTTACCTCCACCTTCCAGTTCCTCTATCTCCCCAGGCTTGCTCTCATCCAGCCTACTACTTTCCAGAACATCCTTCCTATCAAGAGTCTCTCTATATATCCTCGCGGCCTTCAAGACCTCAAATAACAACGGTCCCTTCTTAACCTCAGTGGCAAAACTTAAATCCAAGAACTCTGCAATCAACCACAATTGATCCCTTTTTAGTTCAAACAGATCCTCTTCCCAGTTAGGACTAGTCAAAAAGTTCGCTACCTCAGCTTCTTCACTCTCTAAATAATGCATCCTGAATTAATTAAATAGCAATAATCACTCTAAATACGTTCAGTGGCTTGACCACCTCTCCGAGAGCCGTTTACAGTTGAAAATTATGTCGCTAAACTGGATCCTGGCTAAAAAGGTCACCAACTTATGTAATGAACTTAAGATTGATTATATTCATCCAGGGTTCTTTTTCCAGACTGGCTCAGTGCCAAAATACCAGTCAAGAACCAGCAGCGACACAAAATTCGCAAAGCAAAATTAACTCTCAAAGAGGGATACAAAAAAACACTGAATCAAACTTAACAATAAAATTTAATTGACAAAAATAGTCTTAAATTACAAAAAGTAGTCCCCGAAAAGCTTTCTTAGGAACTGGAAAAACACATACGCTACTTTACAATAATAACACTCGAACCATCACGCGCTTACCTAACTTTTTTATACCTCAGTCGAAGAGAAAGAAGGGTGTAGGAGGAAGAAAAACACACTTTCCCTAGCATACGACAGTTGGAGTTGCAGAGTGAAGTAAACCTTAAACCTAATGAATTTCACAATAATTATTAATCATAATACACCTTATAATAATAATATTTCCTAATTTGACAATAATACTACACTTAAGACGCAATGAAGAGATAGCTGAAGAATTCTTGCATATGATCTCAGAGACCACACCGAATACGTAATTAAAGATTAGTATGACACATCAACAGTGATTGTCCTACTTCCGGATCACTAGGGGTGTACTTGCACCGAGGGGATCACCAGGGCAACGTAAAATTGTCTATATTATGTATGCAGGCAGGGGAAGAACAAATACGGTCCGCTTACCGCTCTTCGCCACTAGAAGGCCTCCTGACGACTCCAGGAGGTCAAACACATGACAACAGCCAGCAGCAGTGGCAAGCAGCAGCACAAAAGCAACAGCAATGGTTATAAGCAAGGCTAAAATTCATTAGCAGGGGCCTATCAAATTCGATGATAGCTACAGGATCAGGAACAAATATCTTCCGATAATTAAGCCGTGAAAGATGCTGAAAGACCTCCTCTGTTGGGGAGCCAATACTCTCTGCCCCGGTGCCCTAAAAACACACTCCAGGCAAAGGGCGAGAGAGCGAAAGCAAAACCACGTAATGGGCAGTTCAACAAGCCAAGCACCGAAGACGGGTAGTCAGCTCCACAAAACATGTAAGGCAGAAAAAAATATGGTGAATAAAACACTATACAGATGGAGCACAAACAAAACCTTGGCCGGGGATAAAAGAATGTTCCAAGAGAACTTTTCGTGACTTAATTAAAACAAATGACATAAACCACGAACAAAATATTTAAAGTAATTATGGATTACAATAATATATATATATATATATATTATATATATATATATATATATATATATATATATATATATATATATATATATATATATATATATATATATATATATATATATATATATATATATATATATATAATATATATATATATATATATATATATATATATATATATATATATATGTGTGTGTGTGTGTGTATATATATATATATATGTGTATATATATATATATATATATATATATATATATTATATATAATATATATATATATATATATATATATATAATATATATATATATATATATATTGAAGGAACTAGTAGCAACATATAATATCAAATAGTGATGTTGATAACCTTAGCTCTTGCAGGTTAGAGACAGATGCAAAACGCTGGATTCCTTGAAGATGCTGAAATGGAAAAACAAACAGGAAGCTTACCAGCGCATAACTGGGGTCAGTGATGCATTCCAAAGATCACAAGTTTCATGTATGTAGCGTGCATGCATCCGTGCGTTGATTGGTGAGTGTGAATTCATTACGCTTGTCACAGAAAATGACATATAATCTCGGGTATGTGAATTGACAGAGGAATTGGACGGCCAACTGTCAAAGAAGACAGCAAGTACATTCAATGTAGGAGGGGCAATGCAGGTCCGTCGGACAAGGTAAAATGAAAAACTTTGGAAAAGTTAACATTTGAAGTGACAATTACTTCAGTTCTAGAGAGAGGGAAGTGCGATGTGACACATTTTATTGACGAACTTTATGTTTATGGCGTGATAATTTGGTCTTTTTATTTCAGATGGATTCAAAGTCACCATATAGAAAAATGGGTTTTCTCTAGACAATTTTTTTTATTTTGATAAACTATGAATGTTTGGAGAGAAAGAAGAATTAAACATGATTTGAGAGGAATATGATAGATTAACGTTTCCTTTTTTGTGGGGGGGGAGTCATTCTTAACTCATTTTATTCCATTTTCATGGTAGCTAATTTTGGGACATAAAAAGTATATTTTTTGTAACAGCGAGAGTTTATATTAGCCTAGTTTGAAACTTTGATTTTCAGCTACTTTCAGAAATGGCATCCATTTGTTTAAACGAGTGTCATTTGATCTCATTAGATATATATATATATATATATATATATATATATATATATATATATATATATATATATATATATATATGTATATATTGTGTGTGAGTGTGCGTGCCATACTCAACTTAATACAAGCAGACAGGTTAGAAATCGTTCATTGTTTTAAATTTCATTTAACACAGAATAAAGCTGAACTGAATGAATCTGACACAAACTCTTTTCCCTCTTGTGACTGGTGGACTGAACAACTGTAATTTAATAATTTTTTACCTATATACCGTGGAAATAAGACGTTAATTGTCGCCTGTTGCGATGCTAGTCATATCGTGATAATTCCTTTCAATAAGATTATGCAATTTATTTTCTAAAAGCCTAAGTAACTAGTTATAGTGATCCAAAGCATTGGCGTTCCCCTGAATAATGAGGCTTTGTATTTCCTCTGTCAGCGACAGCTGCATCAACAATGCCATATTGCGACGAATGTCATTAGCGTCGAAGACTATAGACTGCTATTCTTCCGAAGAGTGCATGACGCCATGTGCTCTGAGATAATTGGACTGCTTCATAGTGCGTGGATTGCTTCATCCCTAATTTGACAGACTGGCGTAAGCTGAAGGAATCTATCATTTCCTCATTGTTAGGAAATGGACTTGAAAGATTTTCATATTATTCAGGGCTTCTCATTAACTCCTCTTTCGAGGTCATTTGGTTTGAAAACGTCAACACAGATAGTTGAAGCTTTGATGTGCTATACGGTATCAAAAACTAAGTCACTTTGGCAGGAAAAATTAAATGAAAAAAAATATTGGGTTATGCCAGTTGGACAAATCAGTGATGGTTTGCCAGGTCTTCTCATATCGTGCCTTTCGGTCCTTTATTATAATTATTATTATTTTTTTATCACGGTCCTCCAATTTTACTGGGTGTATTTATAGCATGGGGTTCCAGGTTGCATCCTACCTCCTTAGTAGTCCATCACTTTTCTTTCTTTGTGCACTGTTACCAGGAGCATACTCTTTTTCATTAGTCTTGGAGCTACTTCAACCTCTAGTTTTTCCAGATTCCTTTTCAGGGATCTAGGAATCGTGCCTAGTGTTCCTATGATTATGGGTACAATTTCCACTGGCATATCCCATATCCTTCTTATTTCTATTTTCAGGTCTTTTTCCCTTTCTTTCTCTTCAACTCTGGTGTCCCATAGTATTGCAACAACAATGAGTGATGCTTTCTTCTTGATTTTGTCAATCAATGACACGTCTGGTCTATTTGCACGTATCACCCTATCTGTTCTGATACGATAGTCCCAGAGGACCTTTGCCTGACTGTTTTCTATCACTCCAGGTTGGTGCTCGTACCACTTATTACTGCAAGGTAGCTGATGTTTCTTGCACCGGCTCCAGTGGAGGACTTTTGCCACCGAATCATGCCTCTTTTTGTACTGGTTCTGTGCAAGTGCTGGGCATTCGCTTGCTATGTGGTTTATGGTCTCATTTTTCGTATTGCACTTCCTGCATTTGGGAGAGATGTTATTTCCATCTATCGTTCTTTGAACATAATCTGGTTCTTAGGGACTGTTATCATTCCTTTAGTTTCCTTCTTGAGCTCTCCCCTCTACAGCCATTGCAATGTTTTCATCGCTGGCTAGTTCTTTAGTCTGTCTTGTGTATTGTCTGTGCATTGGTTTGTTGTGCCATTCCTTTGTTCTGTTTGTCATTCTCCTGTCTCTGTATATTTCTGGGTCTTCATCTACTTTTATCAGTCATTCTTCCCATGCACTCTTGAGCCACTCATCTTCACTGTTTTTCAGATATTGTCCCAGTGCTCTGTTCTCGGTGTTGATGTAGTCCTTTATGCTTAGTAGTCCTCTCCCTCCTTCTTTTAGTGTTATGTATAGTCTGTCCATATTTGCTCTTGGGTGTAGTGCTTTGTGTATTGTCATATGTTTCCTAGTGTCCTGGTCTATGCTGCGAAGTTCTGCCTTCGTCCATTCCTCTACCCCTGCGCCGTATCTGATTACTGGTAGTGCCCATGTGTTTATGGCTTTTATCCATTTTACCGCCGTTGAGTTTTTACTTGAGTATCGCCTTAAGTCTCTGCATGTATTCTTTCTTGATAGTGTCCTTCATCTCTTGGTGTTTTATATCCCCTCCTTCCATTATTCCCAGGTATTTGTATCCTGTCTCATCTATACGTTTTGATGTTTGCCCTCCCCATCTGGTAGCTTTATCCCTCAGTCCTTGTTACTTTGCCCTTTTATATGTTGACTAAGGCACATTTCTCTATTTCAAACTCCATCCTGATGTCCCCAGATACAATCCTTTCAGTCTGGATTAGGGTATCTATTTCCTTGATGCTCTTACCATACAGCTTGATGTCGTCTATGAACATCAGATGGTTAATTCTGTTGCCTCTTTTCTTGAGTTGGTACCCATCATCCATACTTCTGCAGTAATTTTGTCATGGGAATCATGGCTACTACGAAGGGTAGTGGGGACAGTGAGTCGCCCTGGAAGAACCCTCTCCTGATATTAACTCCGCTAGTCTTACTCCAGGGCTTGTAAGTATTGTATTCCAGTTACGCATTGTATTTTTGATGAAGCTGATGGTATTTTCTTTTGCCCCATATATTTTCAGGCATTCTATTAGCCATGTAAGAGATATCATGTCGAAGGCTTTCTTATAGTCTATCCATACCACGCTTAGGTTGGTTTTCCTTCTCATACTGTTCTTCATTACCATTTTGTCTATCAAGAGCTGGTCTTTTGTGCCCCTACACTTCCTTCTGCAGCCTTTCTGTTGGTGGGGGATACTGTTTGTATCCTCTAGGTAGCTGTATAACCTTTCACTGATGATACTTGTTAGTAACTTCCACATTATTGGTAGGCAGGTGAAAGGCTTGTGGTTATTGGCTATATTTCCCTTACTCTGTACTCTGTACTAAGGATGTTTTTCCTGTGGCCATCCATTTGGGCGCATGGTGGTTTGTGATACAATGTTGGAGTTGTTCTGCTATTCGTGGGCGTAGGGCCTTGAAGTTTTTGAGCCAGTGTCCATGGACTTCATCGGGACCTGGTGCTTTCCAGTTGGGCATTTTCTTTAGTTGGAGTCTGATTATTATTATTATTATTATTATTATTATTATTATTATTATTATTATTATTATTATTATTATTATTATTATTATTATTATTATTATTATTATTATTCAGAAGATGGGTATTTCTGTAGAGTCAGACAATAATCAGTGGCACTCATTGTTTGTCTTTCTTTGTTTTCGTTTATTTCAATGACTTTTTATCGTCATGAAGTAGAACTATCTATATCTGAGGTGCATTCACACCAAATGCATCGTGTCGATTCGAGTCGAGTCACATCAATTCATTTGATGCAAGTCATTTTGACTATACCCTGTTCACATCAAATGAGTCAACTTGGGTCAAGTCCGTACTCATTTGCATCTTATTTCTGCGACAGTGGCCCAGTAGCTTTTACGAGAAAGGGTGCATATTCTCTTGGCGAAATTAATGCTTTGGTGTGGCCCTGGCGTCGCAAATGTAAAAAAAAGCAAACCTACAATCTGCGTGCATCATTTGAAGACCAGATGCCACAATTTGACCTTTTATTCAAGAAGCTGACCCTTTTTTTTTCCTTAAAGGAAATAGTGATGGCCACAGCTAAGAGTAAAAATAGATAAACGTGAAATGACGGGTAAAAGTGTGTATTTTATAATTACGAGTATCTGATTATTTATTAGTCCATTTATTTTTTCTTTTCCAACAACTGATCTTTTCTGCCTGTTTATCTGTTACCTGGTATTACTTGTTTCTAATGAAAACCATGCTAGTCTTTAGAAGCTCGAATGTCAAGTCACTGGACCCTGTGGTGGGCTTGTTCCATATGAATACTGCTCATCTCAATATGATAATAATGATAATAATTGACATACATAAAAAAGTGAGGTTATAAACCCACAAATTTTTCTACCTTTTTTCTTATTTTTTGGGGCCTGGTCAAGAACAGGACCTCTGGTTGCCCGTCACAGCTACCCTGAAGAATCCGCATAACAGTCATTATGCCAATGAGTAACGATAATTATTATTATTATTATTATTATTATTATTATTATTATTATTATTATTATTATTATTATTCAGGAGATGACCCTATCCATCAGGAACAAGCCCACCACAGGGGACATTGACCCGAAATTCAAGCTTCCAAAGAATATTCTGCCATTCATTGGAAAGAAGTAATAACAGAAGGTAATGGGAAATACAGAATGAAAAGATCGCTAATCACAGAGAGAGAGAGAGAGAGAGAGAGAGAGAGTGAGAGAGAGAGTTTCTTTAGCGACTTGTGTTTTGTGATGATTAATTTTTTAAAGTAATTTTCACAAACAATTTACAATTGTTAACAAATGTCCCTCTACTCAAATCATTCTTCAGTTGAATGCCTACAGACGGGTTCGTTTGAAACAAGTATGCACACAAATAAAAACACATGCACGCATACACACACAAGCGAAGCATTATACCATTCTATCATCTTACTCCGCAATTAGAGTGAATGTCACTTTCAAATTATCACAGGAAATAGCAATGCTATCAGCTCAAAACGAAATCATGAAAGCAAGTTGACAGCCAAGTGTTCATTAGGCAGAAATCTTAGGTTGACTTCTAGATCTCTGTTAAGGGTTGATAAGAGGGTGAATAGACTGCCTAGAGGAAAATTAGATGATTAAGCATACGATGACGATGACTCGAAACTATTACCCTAAAATGGGTACAGACATAGGCTGTTCTCCCTTATTAAGAAATTATTGTCAGTAGTTTTTAAAGGTGAATGTGAATAAAACAGAGGTGTTGCTGAGCAGTAGGGAAGATAGAGACAGAATAGTAATACGAGAAAGAAGCGGCTTGATTATAAAACAGGCAGAAAAGTTTAAATACTTAGGATCTACTTTAAGTCAAGAGAGAGGATGTGAGGCTGGAGTTGACAGTAGGATAAAAGCTGCATGAGGAAGTGGAGAAAGGTACCTGAAGTAGTTTGTGATAAGAAAATGCCAATGAAGCTAAAATTCAAGATATATAAACACGGTGATAAAACCAGTGTTAATGTACTGAGCTTCACAGAACAGTGATGAGAATGCAGAGACGGATTATGGGAATAATATTGCTGCTTGAGAGATTGGAAAATGATGTTATAACAGGAAGGAGGGCTCAGATAATTAGATTGTATATATATATATATATATAGATATATATATATATATATATATATATATATATATATATATATATATATATATATATATGGAAGATATTTAAATCTGCCATATATACACATATATATAATATATTATAATATATATATTATATTATATATATAATATTATATATATATATTATATATATATAATTATATAATATATATTAATAAATAATAATATATATTATTTATAGTTATAATTGTAAATAAAATTGAAATTTTATAAGATTTTTAGATCCGCCACTGCCATACCATCTCAATCGTTACGAAGCCTTCCCTTCGTGCTACTTCATCATTTTCCAATCTCTCAGGCTGGGGCCCTCAGAGGGGGACCAACCAGGTTGGGCAGCCAGGGATGGGGTCCATGGTGGGGAAGCGACCGGGTAAGTCCGACAGGGCAATGGCCCCTGGGGGGCAGGGTAGCAACTGGGTCAGGCCATCAGGTCCTGGGACCCTGATGGGGAGGCAACAGCTTCAGGCTGCCAGAGCTGGGGGCCCCGGCAAGGAGGCGACTGGGTGGGCAGCCAGGGCTGAGGGCCCCAGTTGGGAGGCGACCAGGTCAGGCCGCCATTTCTGGGGCCCCTGGTGAAGAGGCAACTGGGTCGGGCTGCCATGGATATGACCCCTAAAGGAGAGGTGACCGGGTAGGCCCGACAGTCTGGGGCCCCTGGCAGAGAGGCGACCAGGTCGGGTTGGCCAAGGGTGGGGCCCTTGGTGGGAGGTGACCGGGTTAGGCTGCCAGGGCAAGGGCCTTGTGGTGGTTGGTGGTGAGGGGGGGGGGGGGGGAAACCAGGTTGGGCCATCAGGTCCTGTGACCCTGACGGGGAGGCAAGTGCATCAAGCCACCAGGCCCTGGGGGGTCCCCGGCGAGAAGGCAACCAGTGACCTGGTCAGGGCACAAGGGGTGGAACCCCAACAAGAGGCACTTAGGATTAAGATAATAAATAAATAAATATATATATATATAATATATATATATATATATATATATATATACTATATATATATATATTGGTATGTTATAAGCGAGAACCCTGTGAACTGGAAGCCTCCATTCTCTCTAAACCCCTCTCTTTGCTCCTATTGGCTGCCGTAGATTTATTCTCCGTAGGGTCCTGAATGAGGGAGTGGCTTATCCATGTGAGATTTTAAAAGAACGGGGCCACAGCAAGCTCTGCCTCAGCAAGCTGAGATGTTCCCGGGAGCTCAGAAAAGCTCAGAAATTTCTCAAGCCCTGCAGAATCCACTTCACCCCTTTTGCTCCCCTGCCTCCTCTGGGGGATCCAACAAGTGGTCTTATACCTTCACATTGCTCAGAAATATCAGCAGATGAGAAGACTACCAGACCCAGGATTTCCAGACAAACAGCGTGCCTGATTGTGGGAGAAATTGGGAACCCTTTATTCCTGGAATAAGGCTTGCATTGAAATAACCTGTTTTGCACATTCTAATCACTGTCTGGTTCATTTCCAGCCACGCATTTCCAGCGGACCGACAATCAACCACCTCATTAATTCCTGACCTACCCATAACTTTATGTAAATATAGTTCATTTAAAACTAAAGTCCAGATTTTATGTAAATTCTTCTTTTAAGAGTATTAGGTTACATTTTCAAGGAGGCAACGAGCAGTTTGGTGCAAGATATATATATATATATATATATATATCTATATATATATATATATATCTATATATATATATATATAATATTATATAATATTTCAAATCCTAAGTGGCTCCCGTTGGGGTCCCACCCCTGGTGCCCTGACCTTGGTCACCTCCCTGCCCTGGTTTGCCTCCCCGCGCAGTTGCCTCCCCGCCCGGTCGCCTCCCTGCTGGGGGCCCCGGGGGCCCCTGCCCATGGAGGCTGAACCTGGTCGCCTCCCCGGAGGAGGCCCCACCCCTGGCAGCCTGTCCTAGTCACCTCCCCGCTGGGGGTCCCATCCCTGCTGCCCAACCTGGTTGCCTCCCTGCTGGTGCTCCACCCCTGGTTGCCCAATCCAGTCTCCTCCACGCTGGGGCCTCAGCCCGGGCAACCCGGCCTGGTCGCAACTCCGCCGAGGGTCCCATCCCTGGCAGCCCAATCCTGTTGCCTTGCTAAGGGCTGCACCCTTGGCAGCCCGACCCAATTGCCTCCCGGGAGGAGGCCCCACTCATGGCAGCCTGACCTAGTCTCTTCCCCACCGGGGGGCCCCATGGCGGTGCACCAAAGGGCAGACCGAAATGGTTGCCTCCATGTCGGGGGCTTCACCCCTGGCGGCCTGACCAGTTGCCTCCCCAGAAGAGGCCCCACCCCTGGCAGCCTGACCTAGTCGCCTCCTCACTAAGTGCTCCACTCCAGGAGGCCCGACCCAGTCACCTCCCCGCTGGGGTCCCACCACTGGCACCCCAACATGGTCGCCTCCCCACTGAGGGCCCCACCCTTGTCGGCCTGAAATAGGACCCGTGGCGGGCCTCCCCGCTATATCGGGACCCGTGGTGGGCCTCCCCACTATATCGGGACACGTGGCGGACCTTCACACCCAGTTACCTCCCCACCGGAGATTCCACCCATGGGAGTCCAACATGGTCACCTTCTTAGAGGAGGTCCCACCCCTGGCAGCCCCACCCCAAGTGGCCCAACCCGGTTCGCTACCCTGTCAGGGTCCTCACACCTGGCTGCCCAACACGGTCGCCTCCCCATAAGGGCCCCACCGCTAGCAGCCGTCCCAAGTATCCGTGGCGAGCCTCCCCACCATACCAGAATCTGTGGGAGGCTTGCCCACAGTCCTGGGACCCATGGCCGTCCTCCCCACTGTCCCGGGAACTGTGGCAGGCCTGCCTGCCTTCCCGGGACCCGTGGCGGGCCTGCCCCCCGTACCAGAACCGTGTCGGCCCAGCCAACCATCCTAAGACCCGTGGCGGACCTGGCCGCCATCCTGGAACCCGTGGCAGGCCTGCCCACCGTCCGGAGACCCGTGGCAGGCCTGCCCACCGTCCAGGGACCTGTGGCAGGATTTCCTGCTGTCCCAGGGACCGTGGCAGGTCTGCCCACCATCCCAGCAAAGAGAGAGAGAGAGAGAGAGAGAGAGAGAGAGAGAGAGTCAGATAGAGAGCATCTTTTGGAGATGCTTTTAACCACTCAACACCTCACCTTATCTTTAGGTTGGGAATATGCCACTGATTCCTCACATTGTTCCCTGGAGCTCCTACAAATCTTATCGATTGCTTCAGCTTCTAGAGCCCTCTGACTTTCCCAGGATGTTGTGGGTTCTTGACATTATTCTGCAGCTGCATAGAATGAACAAAACTATAAGAAAATATTTCATCACATTCATTCCTGTACTAGTTCAATATCCATCAAGAATTAACAGAACAAAGTTATTTCAAAACAAACTTTCTCAATTTACATGATCTGATCCATCTTCGTGAAGCCACCACGGACTTCATCCCTCCATTCCCTGAAGACCAACTGACACCTGTTTCTGCACTTTAAAGTTGTCCTCATCCAGGCATCTCTATTTCTCATGGACATTCTTCAGGTCCATGACCAATTCTCCTCACTCCTTGCAGCTTTCGTTCCTCGTCTTCCAGCAGGTCGTTCCATTCGCCTTGACACCGGCTTCCTCTCCAGGGGTTTGAGGAGATGATTTTGTTCCTCTAGAAGGCATGTCAGCTTGTTCGTTCCTCTTGAGTTTCACAGCTTGAACTTCACACTGGAGTCCACACTTTTCCTTCGTGAGGTCTTCCACTTCCTTCTGCAGGCGCTGGAACCTGAGCTCAAGGTCTTTCATGTCTGATTCCTGCTTTTCGGTCACGTCGTTTTGTTCCTGGATGAGCCTCACCATCCGCTCTGCTTCTTGGGTCTTTAGCTGCAGGTCTTTCTCCATCTGTCGTAGGAGTTTCTCTTGCCTCTCAACCTGGCAGTTTGCCTCTGCCAACTGCATTGTCAGTACCCTTAGCCTCTCACATAAAACATCGTTTCTCTGCTCAATTTCCTTTTTGTTGTCCATCAGCTACTGATTTTCTTCTGTGATCTGGAGGATCTTGTCTTCCAGCTGCCGTTTCTCCCTCTTCTCTTGATCGTTCTCCTTCTTCTTCAGAAACAACGTCTCAGCTTCGAGCGAGTGGGCCCTTTCTTGAATCACACGAGTGCGTTCTTCACTTCTGTCCGTCTTCTGAATCTCTTCATAGTAGTCGAACCTCTGTTGCAGCTGAAGAATTATCCTGTCCAAGTTCACTTGCTGCTCTCTCTGCCACTGGATGGTGTCTCGCAAGGCCACAATTCTCTCGTTCAGTTGCTTTTACTTGGGCTATTCAGCAAGTACCGTGGAAAATCATTTATTTGGAATTGGAGAAATGACACCGAAATGTGGACTAATCACATCACACGTTCTTTATAACAGAAACGCTGGAATGATTTTGCCATTTAGATGGAATTGTCAAGGTAATATGGCATATTTTCAAGAATCTGTTTGTGATAATGATGAAATCTCTGTCTCCCTGCTTGTCAGTCGCTCTGTGTGTGTGTGTGTGTGTGTGTGTGTCTGTGTGCTCAGGCAAAAGCACGTGCAGATGGTGGAATGAGAGAAACTTTTCTTCTCCAGCTACAGCCAGATATTGACATATTCGCATATATCGAGAGAGAGAGAGCGAGAGAGAGAGAAAGAGAGAGAGAGAGAGAGACGAGATAGAAGAGAGAGAGAGCGTAGCATATTCGTGCATAGATAGCAGGAGAAATGTGTGTTCCATTAGGAGGGCTATACGAGAGGACCAATAACTACCCAAGAAGAGCGTTTCTTAAATGTCACATCCACGTCAGCTACAAGTACTAAGATGCCGCACCATACTATCAAAAATACTCCTTAAAAAAGGCAATATGCAACTCGAGAATAGTGCCATAAGGAGTGGTTTCAGAAATTCGGGAGGTTTGCAGGCGGGCGTCTTAAAGAGAAAGTCGGCCCCGTAAGTAAGTTATGAATAAGATAAGGTTTGTTTGCTTCGCGGGGTGAAGCCCTTGCATATTTTAAGGCCGCAGCAGATGTTGACAGGCAAGGGAAAATCAGGGGGACGGGTCTTATTATTGGAGACGAGGAAACGCAATGAAAATTATAGTGCACACGCTGCTAAAAAAAAAAAAAAAAAGTCCGAAAAAAATAGGCATCATTCGTTTTTTTTGTTTTTTTTTGATTTCCTAAAAACGTTGAAATGTGAATTTTATTTCGTTTGGTGCAGACAATACGGATTTTGTAGAGTTGAATCAGAATCACATGAAAAAAAAAACTAAGTATCCTTTATTGTAATATTTTACTTATATTTTCTTTTATTAGTCTAATTTATTTTTTTCTTTTTCAACAAGTAATACCGGCATTTCTTTTTTAATAAGTAATACCGTCTTTCTGCATTTTCCATGACCTGTTACTTGGTTTCTTACGAACGCCGTATTCTTGGGAAGATTGAATTTTAAGTCAGGGGCCCATTTAGTGGGCTTGTTTCCATATGAATAGGGTTCGTGTTCTGAGTAATAATTACAATTATAATGATGATATATTATTGTCAGACCTTCAAATTACAGGTATATATTTATAGTTTTATCAATATTCTTTTAGGAATAATGTTCTTATTTACTGGGTGACGTCAACTTGGCTTGAGGGCCAACGTGGAATCAGAGGAATTTGTTTCTCGTGGTTAGAAATTAATTTCTCGATATAATGTGGTTCGGATCCCACAAAAAGCTGTAGGTCCCGTTGCTAGGTAACCAATTGGTTTCAAGCCACGTAAGAAATATCTAATCCTTCGGGCCAGCCCTAGGAGAGCTGCTAATCAGCTCAGTGGTCGGGGGGTGGGGGAAACTAAGAAATACCTTTCTTTTCTTGGGAACTGACC
This sequence comes from Macrobrachium nipponense, assembly GCF_015104395.2. Lineage (NCBI taxonomy): Eukaryota > Metazoa > Arthropoda > Malacostraca > Decapoda > Palaemonidae > Macrobrachium > Macrobrachium nipponense. The sequence continues at coordinate 94,563,962 of NC_087207.1, read as the reverse complement.
TTCCCACGAACGCAAAACGGGAGAAAGTTTTCTCCCTTGATTAAATAACCTGGACATCCCTTTGAACACCATCATACTTCTTAGTCTAAGACGGAGGATCCCTGTATAATTAAGGGCTCACTGGGGATGTTAACTTCCAAACTTTGTACGTCCAAGTCTTTTGAGTTCATTATCCGGTGGCTCAAGATTCTCTTGTTTATCGCAGATATTAAGTGGTTCTTTGTAATCATGATTTATGTATTCGTGCGTTATTTTTTGGTTTAAGTAAAGCTTTCGTTGAATTTTACCTTTGAGATATTAATCCACCTCGTAAAATCTACCTTACGTCACTTGGTGTTGACTTCATCACTGAGAATTCTTGGTTCCATGGTTCTCGCCCATAAGCCGACGAATTTCTTATCGACTCAAAAATTCCCTTCGGTTTAACATATATGAAAATATATTCATTCCAAGATAGAGCGAATTAGATATTAAAGGATATATGTAGCTTAATATGAATATATGAATCACGGTAATGTTGATATGACATATATATTATATATCTAATAAATATATATATATATATATATATATATATATATAATATATATATATATAATATATATATATATATATATATATATATATATATATATATAGGTGTTTGTGTGTATTAGTATATGTATACTGGATATATATAATATACATATATACATTTACAATACCCAGTATTAATTATCATAATATACTTACGTTAATTGATTCTGACATCTGGTTGTCTCCGAGGATAAAGTAGTCTGAACGGACAGAGAGAGAGAGAGAGAGAGAGAGAGAGAGAATAAATTTTAGAGTTGATAATGGCTACTTTTATGCGTATATCTTTCTCCTGAGAAGCAAAGACACATAACCCACAAATCCGCAAAATATGGCAATAAGTGTCTACAAACGATGAAAAATATCCCGCTGTAATTAAATCGATCAGACTTTATTTTATTATTCTTTTGCTCAAATTACAACGAAAACAAATACATTACCGACTGACAGAACATAACCCGTTCATTGTTGGAGCGCTGTGGTTAAAAGTTTATAGGTTTTTGTTACCGAAAACAACATAGCGGCAATTTTCCTAACTTTTTTTGTGGTGTTTTCCTTACCGAGTTATACGTTATGAAAATCATTGAATCCACTGGAAGCGAATTAGGTGCATTTTCTGCCGCTGACAATATTGTTGTTATTGTGACTGCTATTGCTGCGTTTTTCAATGCTTCGATTTTTTTCCGTTTCCTATTGCGATATTATTATTATTATTATTATTATTATTATTATTATTATTATTATTATTATTATTATTATCCAGAAGATGGGCCCTGTTCATATGGAAGAAGCTTGTAGGGGCCATTGCTTGAAATTCAAGCTTCCAAAGAATGTCGGTTTTAACCTCTCACAGCAAGACCCACACTGCAGTAGTAACTGATCATGGTACAGAGCCAGTGATTTTTCATCGCCCCTGGGTGAGACGCGAACCCACGGCGTTGAGTGGCATTTCTCGACACTAAACCACTATATCAGCGTGCTAGATATGATGATGATGAGCCGGTTTCTCACGCTGGACGTAAATTCATGAACTGTTGAGCGCGAATTAAGGTTTCAAATAAGAAGACCGGAAGCGTTTAGCCAAGTTGAATTTGCATGGTTTCAAGTTGAGGTCTTTTCGACCCAAGTTCTGTGTCTTGCTTCGAGCTCCTGCGAGGTGGCAGGGAGCAAGCGACGTCTCCAAGAGTTGCCCAAAAGTTTTAATCTAATCCGTTGTATTTCGTTATATTTCATCAACTTTTTTATTTTTTTCATCCACTTCGCGAACATTTTGCGCGAACGAATTTCATTCACTCGAACGAAAATGTTCGTAATTTGTGGATTGAAATATTGGGGTCTTTCCAGGCGAATAAATATATATTAATTTCTGTTAGGGTCAGTTTCAAGCGAATAAAAAAAAAAAAAAAGGTTACTTAATTTTCAGTTTTCTGTAAAGAAAACTATTGTGTCAGCTATGCCTTTCTGTTCGCCCTCAGATCTTAAAACCTACTGAGGTTAGAGGGCTGCAAATTGGCATGTTGATCATCCACCCTTCAACCATTGAACATGCGAAATTGCAGCCCTCTAGCCTCAATAGTTTTTATTTCATTTAAGACCAAATTTAGCCATAATCGTGCGTCTGGCAACGATATAGGTCAGACCACCACCAGGCCGTGGTTATAGTTGTATATTCTGCGGTTCGTACAGCATTATGCCGAGACCACCGAAAGACATCTATATTTCGGTGGCCTTGTTTATATACGCTATACAGAAAACTAGATTGTTGCATTTTTTACTTGTTTTTTTCATTGTCATGAGTTCAGATATACCTTTATACTATCATGCCTGGTAGGGGCACCAGATGACCTATGCGATGGCTCGTATGAGTTAGAACGAAAATCGAACGTTATGTTAGTGACCTTGTCAAAGGGAGAAGACGACAGGAAATAAGAATCTTATTTGCGAGTCTCGCTGGGAAGGGGAAATTGTAACCTGTTTTTTGGAAATTGGAAGCTCTCTCTCTCTCTCTCTCTCTCTCTCTCTTCATCTCTCTCTCTCTCTCGTGTCTGTTATAGCAAGTCAAAGTCGTCCATTTTTCATCCCTTGAAAAGAATTTCTAA
>NC_087207.1:94543999-94560790 GCF_015104395.2 Macrobrachium nipponense | reverse complement strand
ATAGAAAGAAGAAAAGATTTTGTACTTACTTAAATATGATTTTGAGAGAAATATGATAGTATAACGTTTCGGGGGTTTTTTTTGGGGGGGTGGGGGCATTCTTAACTCATTTTATTTCCATTTTTCTGTTAGCTAATTTTGGGAAATAAAAAAATATATTTTGTAACAGAGAGAGTTTATGTTAGCCTAGTTTGAACCTTTGATTTTCAGCTAACTTCAGAAATGGTATCCAACATGAAAAGGTAGGCCACGTTACCAGTTAGGTGTTTTTTTTTTTTTTCGGTTTTTTTTTTTTTGTTTTTTTTTTTTTTTCATTTGTTTACGAGTGTTATAATGAAGTCGTTATATATATATATATATATATATATATATATATATATATATATATATATATATATATATAGTATATGTAAGGCCTAGGGTTTTTGATTAATAATATATTATCCATGCGTTCTCTGTGACCTATGGAATGTGGAGAACAGTGCAGGAGTGACGACCTGAGAGGTAGCTGATCAATGAGAATTCTAGGGGTGGCGTGAGATAAAAATTGCTTAGTTCGTCAAGTCAATGCACGACAGTTTATGAACTCTTCTCAAGTGCCTTTGTGAAACTGGATGCAGCTAGAACCGCGAGGCGCTAGCGAACTGTGTGTTCGTATGTTGCGTGTGTGCCTTTTCCCTTTAATAGGTTCATACCCAAGCCTATGGGAGGGGATTTGATAGAGGGCTTCAAGTCACAGGCAAGATGCCGTGGCATTCGCGGGGAGTTTTTTATTGATAGTGTCTTAGTGTCCGGTTGTCTGGGTAAGTGTCAAGTGCTTTAGCCAAAAGGGATGGCTTGTTTGATATCTTGTAAGATGTTCCATTTTATTAACTTTGTCTTTAAACTTGTGTGTACTTACCGGGATGTGTTCTGTATCTTTGAAACAGACGGATCTGGTACTTGTGGAATGCAGAGGGACAAAGAATTCCAGAGGGTGTGGACTTTTTGATGACTTGACATTGTACTGTTTTTTTGGGTTAGTCTGTAAGACTGGATTGCTTGATAGATTGATTTATTTGTTCTTGTTAAATAAATGTTAATGTTATGATGCAACTCTCTCATTTTCATTTACTGTTAGAATGGAGAGAAAGAGGTGGAGAGAGAGAGAGAGAGAGAGAGATTGCTGAGAGAGAGAGAGAGAGAAAGGTTATGAGAATGGGGTCTGCCTTCTGTTTCGTGTCCACGCTTACCTTATGAATACTGGGGGAATAATCCCCCCATGTTACAGTGGTGGCAGACAGTTAAGAGGGGATATAAAAGTCTTCTTTCTTTTTTATGCCTGGGAACGCCAATGTAGAGATGGGTGGCCAGTTAAAAATAAAAGGGGTTATGGAAAATCGTTAAACTGTTAGTTTTCAGTTACTTAGTGAGCAAAAATGAGAAAATATCTGTCTGTTAACTGTGCTAAATGGAGGGAAGGATTTTGTTGGACTCAGCATTTTTCCCAGGGAGTCAGCCTAGAAGCAGTGACCGCACCCAGTGTGACTTTTTTTGCTTGTGTAATGACGAGTGATTCGTTTTACGAGAGATTTGAGATATTTCATGGGGAGATTAGTTGATAATTATTACAGATAATTATTCAAGGAGAATTATTACAAGGAATTAATGGGAGAAGTCGTTGTGTTACTTAATTGTTGAGTTTTTGTAAACTTTGGAGAATATTTCAGTGATTCACGGGGATGAGTTTTGCTGAATCTTGATGAATCTGACTGAATCTTGGTGAATTGTGGTGAAACTTGCTGAACTTTTGCTGAATTTTTTTGCTGAATTCCTTGGAGAATGGACAAGCATTAACACTGGTAATATTTTTTGTACTGATACTGATGATTTTGATGATAGCAATTTTTTTGGTGATTTTGTGATAATGATATTTCTGATACTGATTTTTTATATACTAATACGTGGGTGCCGTAATGCTATCAAGGGTGGTGAAATCTTTTTTTTGAATTAACAACACATTGTTGTTTTTTAGTTTTTTTTTTCTTTTTTTTATGAGTTCAGCAGATAATTTGCTTGACATATAGTGAGTTACGGGAGATAGTTAATGGTGCCGTTGATTTTTCTTTTCTTCCTTTTTTTGGAAATTAGCCATCGCTGACACAAGTTTTTGTTTTTTTTTACTATGGGTGCAATTTGAATTTGTTTTTTTCTCTCCAGTTGTTGTGGAATATTTTTTAATATCTCAGTTCATGACTTAGAGTCATTGTTCGAGAACGTGTTTGTGTTTCAGCTATTTGATGCTATAGAAATTTATGGGAGGAATTTTTTGCATGTTTTGAATGCATACGTAATGGCACTACATTTTTTTCTCTGGGTATTTGTGTTCAGAAATTGTGAGTTTTCTTGCACAATACCCTTGTTGTATTTGTGACAACTTTGTGAGAGATAGGAAACTTGGTTAAGTTTTCTAGTGGCCTATGTCGTAGTGCATATGGAGAAGTCTTGGCTAAGACTCTGTGAACTTGGAGTTCTGTTATAATGAGTTGTGGCACATTAGTGATTTTTTTCTAGAATTTTCTAGACAGTTTTATTTGCCGAGTTTTTGCCCTTTTTTTTTTTTAGCAGTTATGCTAAATGGAGAGAGTTTTTATAGTTTTTGACTATAACATTGAGTTATTCTTTGGATCGAGAATTGGAGTTATAATTGAGATATATTTGTTATAATTGGAGTTATATATTATTTTGGAGTTATATTTGTATTTTTTGAGATATAATATGTGGGAGATATATTTTTTGGCCATTTTTGATATTTGCCAATGTGGTATGAGCTATGTTTAGTTCAATTATTTGCAGCAATCTTTGTTGCAAATGGAGACACATATTTGGAGATTATGGGGGCCCCGGCAATATTTGTGTATGTGAGTTAGTTGCCTTGAGTGCACATTTTTTGGAGATATATTTTTTGGAGCCTTGTTTTGTTCCACATGGAGTTATTGGGGAAATAGAGGTAAATATTTTGTATTTGCCGAAATAGAGGTGATTATTCTCTATTCCTGGAGTGGAGTTGTTTTTATTGACATGTGGCTATTGGAGAAATAAGAGAATAATATAAGGGGGTTGGTTATTAACCAAATGGAGGAAATATTATTATAACCGGAGTGGTGTTATTATTAATATGGTGTCTCATAATGGAGTTGGAATTAATCTTGGGCGGGTGACCCTTTTTTTTTGTGGTTATGGGAGTTTTTTTGAGCAAAGAGAAGATTTCTGTGGTTCTCTTTTTTGGTTTCGTGACTATTTAGAGGCGAGTGTCATTACTGCATTACGAGTCATTTGGAGATGTGTGTGCATTTTTTATGTTCACAAGTGTGTTATTCTTGGAGAAATATAATTTGGGAAAAGTCATGTTGAGAGAATAAGTCTTCGAGACAAATTTTTGGACACATTAGTCATATCCTGGAGTTAATTCTGTGAAATGTGTCAGTTAGACTTTTTTTCTAGAGAATCATGAGTTTCCAAACTTATGTGTCTTACTGGACAATTCTTATGCTGTTGTTTGAGCATGCGTCCGCAGGCGATTTTTCTGCTGACAAGCGATGTGATGAGCCTTGTGCTGATTCTTTTCTTCTGATGGTGACAGATCAGAATTTTTGCAGTATCTGGAAATATTGACAATAGCATTTCACGAAAGCGCATGTGTGAGAGTTTGCTTTCTGGCAAATTCCGTGGCTTTACATGGAGCATTTCTTGGGAAAAACGCGGGAGTTATGCATATTATACATGTATTATGTATTTTGTGATTGGGGAAATCTACTTGTGATTATCCTTTTTTTTTATTATTTTTCTTCCTTTTCCTATGAGAGATATAATTTGGGGATTGAGCTTAAGTAGCATTTCTTTTTTGGACGGGAGATTTGATTTTACCGGGAGATGTGATTTTTCTGGGGTTGTTACTTAAGTAATGGGAGTTTGACATTAAGTCTCATTGTGATTAATTATTGAGCAGTAAAGGGGTTTTTGCTGTTAAAAGTTGGAGATTTTTACTGATTTTGTGGGTTGTTCAAATATCAGAGTTTGAGAGAACATTTTTTGGGTCTGGGTATGTTACGAGATACTTTTCTTTTTTTTTTTTTTTGGGCTTATTACGATAATTTTTTTTTTTTTTTTTTTTTCTTGTGAGCACATTCGAGTTTGAAATGTGAGTGCAGAATTCCGTGGAGTTGCTGTGATTTCTGAGTTGTGTGTGTGCTGATGTGTGAGTTTGGAGAATTGAGTTGGAGAACTTGATGTTTTTTTTTCTTCTTTGAGAGTTGTGATAATGACTTATGATTTAGTAGTCATATTAAGGGAGTTAATTGGGAGACGTTCAGTTAGTATTTCTGACCTTTTGAGATCGTTGTTTGATAGAAGTAGTGGGTTAATTTTCTTAGATTGACCAGTGACTCGACTGACATACTAACGCCAAAAAGTCGTTCCCGACGCCAGCAAGACGTCCACCAGCCGTGAAGAGAGGTTGCTGCCATATTGCCCAGGGTGATTACAAGTATTTTCCACATGGGTGATCGCGAGAATCCTACAGCGTGTTTTTTGGGGATCTACAGAAGCCGTGAGAAGTCTTCTACGATGAGGGAGGCATTCCGTCTTCCTACAGCCTGCTATAGCTGTTGCTGTCTGTTCAGCTACTTGCAGACAAGCGAAGAGGGATATTCAAGAATCCTAATGCAGAAAATATGAGAGAAATGCGTCTTGTGTTATTGGGAGATTAGAGCGATAAGACTTTATTTTATAATGCCAGAGACGTGCAGTTTTTCTTATATTTTATTTTAAGCCGCCCAGTGTATCTTCTATTATATAAGCAATTTTGCTAGGCGGGAGCTAGCATTTGTGCGAGGCCGAGCTATCTGTAAGGCCTAGGGTTTTTTATTAATAATATATTTATCCATGCGTTCTCTGTGACCTATGGAATGTGGAGACAGTGCAGGAGTGACGACCTGAGAGTAGCGATCAATGAGATTCTAGGGGTGGCGTGAGATAAAAATGCTTAGTTCGTCAAGTCAATGCACGACAGTTTATGAACTCTTCTCAAAGTGCCTTTGTGGAACTGGATGCAGCTAGAACCGCGAGGCGCTAGCGAGCTGTGTGTTCGTATGTGCGTGTGTGCCATTTTCCCTTTAATAGGTTCATACCCAAGCCTATGGGAGGGGATTTTGATAGAGGGCTTCAAGTCACAGGCAAGATGCCGTGGCATCGCCGGGGAGTTTTTTATTGATAGTGTCTTAGTGTCCGGTTGTCTGGGTAAGTGTCAAGTGCTTTAGCCAAAGGGATGGCTTGTTTGATATCTTGTAAGATGTTCCATTTTATTAACTTTGTCTTTAAACTTGTGTGTACTTACCGGATGTGTTCTGTATCTTTGAAACAGACGGATCTGGTACTTGTGGAATGCAGAGGGACAAAGAATTCCCAGAGGGGTGTGGACTTTTTGGTGACTTAACATTGTACTGTTTTTGGGTTAGTCTGTAAGACTGGATTGCTTGATAGATTGATTTATTTGTTCTTGTTAATAAACGTTAATGTTATGATGCAACTCTCTCATTTTCATTACCTGTTAGAATGGAGAGAAAGAGGTGGAGAGAGAGAGAGAGAGATTGCGAGAGAGAGAGAGAGAGAGAGGTTATGAGTAATGGGGTCTGCCTTCCGTTTCGTGTCCACGCTTACCTTATGAATACTGGGGGAATAATCCCCCCATGTTACATATACTATTATATATGTATATATATATATATATATATATATATATATATATATATATATATATATATATATATATATATATATATATATATATATATATATATATTGCGTGTGTGTGTGTGCGTGCCATATTCAACTTAATTCAAGCAGGCAGGTTAGAAATCGTTCATTGTTTTAAATTTCATTTGACACAGAATGAAGCAGAACAGAAAATTCATTTTGATGTGTGTATGACTGAATGAACCTGACACAAAACTCCTTTCCCTCTTGTGACTGATGGAGTGAAACGACTGTAAGTTAATAATTTTTTTTCCTTATATACCGTGGAAATAAGACGTTAATTTGGCCTGTTGCGATGCTCGTCATATCGTTAAAATTCTTTTCAATAAGATTATGCAATTCATTTTCTTAAAAAGCCCAGCTAACCAGTTATACTGATCCAAAGCAATTGGTGTTTACCCCCTGAATAATGAGGCTTTGTCTTTCCTTCGTCAGCGACAGCAGCGTCAACAATACCATACTGCGACGAATGTCATTAGCGTCGAAGGCTATAGACTGCTGATATTCTTCAGAAATAGGCCGCCCCTTTTTATTCTCGTTCATTCTGTCGAGTGCATGACACCAATGTGCTCTGAGATAATTGGACTGTTTCGTAGTACATGGATTGCTTCGTTCCTAATTTGACAGACTGGCGTAAGCTGGAATCTATCGTTTTCCCATTGTGAGGAATGGACTTGAAAGATTTTTCATATTATTAGGGTTTTCTCATTAATCCTCTTTCTAGGACATTTGGTTTTGAAAATGTGACAACACAGACAGCTGAAGCTTTGATGTGCTATAGGGTAACAAAAACTAAGTCACTTTGGCAGAAAACGTAATAAAAAAAAATAATTGGTTACACCATTGGTCAAACAGTGTCGGTTTTCCAGGTCTTCTCATATCGTGCCTTGCGTCTTTATTATGATTATTATTATTTCGGTTTAATCACAGTCCTCCAATTTGCACTGGGTGTATTTATAGCATGGGGTTCCGGGTTGCATCCTACCTCCTTAGTAAGTCCATCACTTTTCATTTCTATGTGCGCTGTTTCCAGGAGCATACTCTTTTCCATTAGTCCTGGAGCTACTTCAACCTCTTATTTTTCCAGATTCCTTTTCAGGGATCTAGGAATCGTGCCTAGTGTTTCTATGATTATGGGTACAATTTCCACTGGCATATCCCATCCTCTTATTTCTATTTTTCAGGTCATTTTCCTTTTCTTTCTCTTCAACTCTGGTGTCCCTCCCAGTATTGCAACAACAATGAGTTATGCTTTCTTCTTGATTTGTCAATCAATGACACGTCTGGTCTATTTGCACGTATCACCCTATATGTTTTCTGATAACCATGTCCCAGAGGTCTTTGCCTGATTGTTTTCTATCACTCCAGGTTGGTGCTCGTACCACTTATTACTGCAAGGTAGCTGATGTTTCTTGCACCGGCTCCACTGGAGGACTTTTGCCACTGAATCATGCCTCTTTTTGTACTGGTTCTGTGCAAGTGCTGCGGGCATTCGCTTGCTATGTGGTTTATGGTCTCATTTTTCGTATTGCACTTCCTGCATTTGGCTAGAGATGTTATTTCCGTCTATCGTTCTTTGAACATAATCTGGTTTTTTTAGGAACTGTTATCATTCCTTTAAGTTTCCCTCTTGAGCTCTCCCCTCTACAGCCATTGCCATGTTTCATCACTGGCTAGTTCTTTAGTCTGTCTTGTGTATTTGTCCGTGGCTTGGGTTTTGTTGTGCCATTCCTTTGTTCTGTTTGTCATTCTCCTGTCTCTGTATATTTCTGGGTCTTCATCTACTTTTATCAGTCCTTCTTCCCATGCACTCTTGAGCCACTCGTCTTCACTGTTTTTCAGTGCTCTGTTCTCGGTGTTGATGTAGTCCTTTATGCTTAGTAGACCTCTCCCTCCTTCTTTTAGTGTTATGCATAGTTATAGTCTGTCCATATTTGCTCTTGGGTATAGTGCTTTGTGTATTGTCATATGTTTCCTAGTTTCCTGGTCTATGCTGCGAAGTTCTGCCTTCGTCCATTCCTCTACCCCTGCGCCGTATCTGATTACTGGTAGTGCCCATGTGTCTATGGCTTTTATCAATTTTACCGCCGTTGAGTTTTTACTTGAGTATCGCCTTAAGTCTCTGCATGTATTCTTTCCCGATCGTGTCCTCATCTCTTGGTGTTTTATATCCCTCCTTCCATTATTCCCAGGTATTTGTATCCCTTCTCATCTATCGTTTGATGTTGCTCCCATCTGGTAGCTTTATCCCTTTAGTCCTTGTTACTTTGCCCTTTTGTATGTTGACTAAGGCTCATTTTTCTATTCCAAACTCCATCCTGATGTCCCCAGATACAATCCTTACAGTCTGGATTAGGGTATCTATTTCCTTGATGCTCTTACCATACAGCTTGATGTCATCCATGAACATCAGATGGTTAATTCGTTGCCTCTTTTCTTGAGTTGGTACCCATCATCCATCTTCTGCAGTAATTTTGTCATGGGAATCATGGCTACTACGAAGGGTAGTGGGGACAGTGAGTCGCCCTGGAAGAACCCTCTCATGATATTAAACCTCCGCTAGTCTTATTCCAGGGCTTGTAAGTATTATATTCCAGTTGCGCATTGTATTTTTGAGGAAGCTGATGTGGTTTTCTTTTGCGCATATATATTCAGGCATTCTCTTAAGAGATATCATGTCGAAGGCTTTCTTATAGTCTATCCATGCCATGCTTAGGTTGGTTTTCCTTCTCCTGCTGTTCTTCATTACCATTTTGTCTATCAGGAGTTGATCTTTTGTGCCCCTACACTTCCTTCTGCAGCCTTTCTGTTGGTGGGGGATACTGTTTGTATCCTCTAGGTAGTTGTATAACCTTTCAATGATGATTCTGGTTAGTAACTTCCACATTATTGGTAGGCAGGTGAAAGGCTTGTGGTTATTGGCTATATTTCCCTTATTCTTGTCTTTCTGCACTAAGGATGTTTTTCCTGTGGCCATCCATTTGGGCGCATGGTGGTTTGTGATACAATGCTGGAGTTGTTCTGCTATTCGTGGGTGTAGGGCCTTGAAGTTTTTGAGCCAGTATCCATGGACTTCATCGGGACTGGTGCTTTCCAGTTGGGCATTTTCTTTAGTTGGAGCCTGATTGTTATTATTATTATTATTATTTTATTATTATTATTATTATTATTATTATTATTATTATTATTATTATTCAGAAGATGGGTATTTCTGTAGGGTCAGACATAATCAGTGGCACTCCTTTGTTTGTTTTTCTTTCTTTGTTTTCGTTATTTCATTGACTTTCATCGTCATGAAGCAGAGCTATCTATATCTGAGGGTGCATTCACACCAAATGCATCGCGTCGAGTCGAGTCGAGTCACATCAATTCATTTGATGCAAGTCATTTTGACTATACCCTGTTCACATCAAATGAGTCAACTTAGGTCAAGTCCGTACTCATTTGCCTCTTATTTCTGCGACAGTGGCACAGTAGCTTTTACGAGAAAGGGTGCATATTCTCTTGGGCGAAATTAATGCTTTGGTGTGGCCCTGGTGTCGCAAATGTAAAAAAAAAAGTGGACCTACAATCTGCGTGCATCATTGAAGATCAGATGCCACAATTTGACCGTTTATTCAAGAAGCTGACCCTTTTTTCCTTAAAGGAAATAGTGATGGCCACAGCTAAGAGTAAAAATAGATGAACTTGAAATGATGGGTAAAATGTGGTATTTCTATAATTACGTGTATCTGATTATTTATTTATTAGTCCATTTATTTTTTTCTTTTCCAACAACTGATCTTTTCTGCCTGTTTATCTGTTACCTGCTGTTACTTGTTTCTAATGAACACCAAGATAGTCTTTAGAAGCTCGAATTTCAAGTCACTCGGACCCTGTGGTGGGCTTGTTTCCATGTGAATACTGCTCATCTCAATATGATAATAATAATAATAATAATAATAGACATACATAAAGAAAGTGAGGTTATAAACCCACAAATTTTCTACCTTTTTTCTTATTTTTTCGGGCCTGTTCAAGAAACGGACCACTGGTTGCCCGCTCCCAACTACCCCTTAAGAATCCGCACGTCCGTCAAACACGTCATTATGCTAATGAGTAACAGAGAATTATTATTATTATTATTATTATTATTATATTATTATTATTATTATTATTATTATTATTATTATTATTATTATTATTATTATATTATTATTATATTATTATTATTATTATTATTATTATTATTATTATTATTATTATTCTTATTATTATTCTTATAAGGAGATGACCCTATCCATCTGAAACAAGCCCACCACAAATTCAAGCTTCCAAAGAATATTCTGCCATTCATTGGAAAGACGTAATACAGAAGGTAATGGGAAATACAGAGTGAAAGATCGCTAATCACAGAGAGAGAGAGAGAGAGAGAGAGAGAGAGAGAGAGAGAGAGAGAGAGAGAGAGTTTCGTTAGCGACTTGTGTTTGTGATGGTTAATTTTTCAAAGTAATTTTCACAAACATTTTACAATTGTTAACAACGTCCCTCTACTCAAATCATTCTTCAGTTGAGTGCCTACAGACAGGTTCGTTTGAAACAAGTATGCACACAAAATAAAAACACACGCACGCATACACACAAGCGAAGCATTATACCATTCTACCTCTCTTCGCAATTAGAGTGAATGTCACTTTCAAATTATCACAGGAAATAGCAAATGGTATCAGCTCAAACCGAAATCACGAAAGTAAGTTGACAGTCAAGTGTTCATTGGGCAGAAATCTTACGTTGACTTTTAGATCTCTGTTAAAGGTGGATAAGAGGGTGAATAAGACTCTGCCTAGAGGAAAATTAGATGATTAGCGTATGATGACGATGACTCGAACTATTACCCTAAAATGGGTACAGACATAGGCTGTTCTCCTTAATTAAGAATTATTGTCAGTAGTTTTTAAAGGTGAATGTGAATAAAAACAGAGGTGTTGCTGAGCAGTAGGGAAGATAGAGACAGAATAGTAATACGAGAAAGAAGCGGCTTGATTATAAAAACAGGGCAGCAGAAAGTTTTAAATACTTAGGATCTACATTAAGCCAAGAGAGAGGATGTGAGGCTGAAGTTGACAGTAGATAAAAGCTGCATGGGGAAGTGGAGAAAGGTACCTGAAGTAGTTTGTGATAGAAAATGCCAATGAAGCTAAAAGTCAAGATATATAACACGGAGATAAAACCAGTGTTAATGTATGGAGCTTGACAGAACAGTGATGAGAATGCTGAGATGGATTATGGGAATATTGCTGCTTGAGAGATTGGAAAATGATGAAAATAACTGAAGGGAGGGCTCAGTAACGATTGAGATTATATATATATAATATATATATATATATATATATATATATCTATATATATATATATATATATATATATATAGATATATATATATATATATATATATAATATATATATATATATATATATATATATATATATATATATATATAATTTAAATAAAAGATTTTTAGATACCGCCACTGCCATCCATCTCAATCGTGCTAAGCCTTCCCTTCGTGTTACTTCATCATTTTTCAATCTCTCAGGCTGGGGCCCCAGAGGGGGGGACAAGCAGGTTTGGGGGCAACCAGGGATGGGTGGGGTACATGGTGGGAGGCGACCGGGTAGGTCAGTCAGGGCAAGGCCCCTGGGGCAGGGGAGCAACTGGGTTAGGCCATCAGGTCCTGGGACCCCTGATGGGGAGGCGACAGCTTCAGGCTGCAAGAGCTGGGGGGGGCCCCGGCAAGGAGGCGTCTGGGTTGAGCAGCCAGGGCTGAGGGCCCCGGTTGGGAGGCAACCGGGTCTGGCTGCCAGGTCTGGGGCCCCTGGTGGAGAGGCGACTGGGTCGGGCTGCCATATATATGACCCCTAAAGGGGAGGTGACCGGGTAGGCCTGACAGTCTGGGGCCCCTGGCAGAGAGGCGACCACAAGCCACCAGAGCTGGGGGTCCCTTGGCGAGAAGGCCAACCAGTGACCTGGTCAGGGCGCAAGGGGTGGAACCCCAACAAGAGTCCCTTAGCATTAAGATATATATATATATATATATATATATATATATATATATATATATATATATATATATATATATATATATATATATATATATATATATATTTAATATATATATATATTGTTCAGGATCTTTAATTAAGCGAGAAACCCTGTGAACTGGAAGCCTCCATTTTCTCTAAACCCCCCCCTCTTTGCTCCTATTGGCTGCCATAGATTTATTCTCCGCAGGGTCCTGAATGAGGGAGGCTTATCCAGGTGAGATTTTAAAAGAACGGGGCCACAGCAGCTCTGCCTCAGCAAGCTCAGATGTTCCCCAGGAGCTCAGAAAAGCTCAGAAATTTCTCAAGCCCTGCAGAATCCACTTCACCCCTTTTGCTCCCCTGCCTCCTCTGGGGGATCAAGAAGTGGTCTTAAACCTTCACAGTACTCAGAAATATCAGCAGATGAGAAGACTACCAGACCCAGTATTTCCAGACAAACAGCATGCTGATTGTGGGAGAAATAAATTGGGAACCCTTTATTCCTGGAATAAGGCTTGCATTGAAATAACCTGTTTTTGCACAAATTCTAATCACTGTCTGGTTCATTTCCCAGCCACACGTTTCCAGCGGACCGTTAATCAACCACCTCATTAATTCCTGGACCTACCCATAACTTTATGTAAATATAGTTCATTAAAACTAAAGTCCAGATTTCATTTAAATTCTTCTTTTAAGAGTATTAGGTTACATCTTCAAGGAGGGAACGAGCAGTTTGGTGCAAGATATATATATATATATATATATATATATATATATATATATATATATATATATATATATATATATATATATATATATATATATATAATATATATATCTTATAAAAGGAGCCCATAAAAACACCAAAATGTAGAGAGAAAATTACTATATTTCAGAGACTGCTGTCTCTCTCTTCAGGTATATGAATGAGAAAAGTTTACAGAAAAGGTGGTATTTATACAAGAGATTCGTCCCACAAGTAAGCCAATTTAGGTCACCCCCCGCTGATATCTTCCTTTAATCTTCTTAAGCGTTGGTTGAATGAACACTGCGTCGACGATGTCCGATGTCCAATTCCCTTTTTGAGATGTCATTACCTGCTTCTCTTTTATTAAGGCCGATTCCATCATTTGACTCTTGTACCGGCAGTTGCTGCTATAAATTACACGTACATATTCCAGTTTATTCTATGGTTATGTTCATTTATATGGTGTTGAAAATAGCCGAGTTCTGTTGTCCATACCTAACTGACCGTTTGTGTTTTGTATTAATCTCTGGGGAAGTGATTTACCTGTGAATCCGATGTAAGATTGGTCACAGTCCTGGCATGGGATCTCATATACCCCAGAGTCTTTGGGCGATGTCTTTTGTTGGACGTTAATCAGGGATTTGGCTAAGGTATTTCGGGTAGGTAAATGCAAAAGGGTTGGATTTCCCCAGGGGTGTGAGTTACTCTCTTAATCGTCTCCAGGTGGGGAATTTTTATTTTATTGTTGGGTGTGTCTCTGGTCTTGTCTTTAGGGGGTCGGTAGAAAATTACGTTTGCTTTTGAATTGCTTTCTCAATTATATGGTCAGGATACTTTAAAGATGAAAGTTGCTTGCGAATTAGTTCAAATTCTTTTTCCAGGAAATCTGGGGAACAAATTCGTAAGGCTCTTAAGAATAGGTTGCTAAGCTACAAACCTATCTTTGATAGTATTGTCATGATAGCTAAAGTAGTGAATATATGAAAGTGGGAGAAAACGTTTGGTTTTCTGTATATGGTAAATTTGTATTTTCTGTCGTGTCTCTGATTATTAAACATCAAGAAAAGGAATTTTGTTGTCTGTTTCCCATTCAACTTTAAATTTGATGCTGGGCACTAATGCGTTTAATTTTGAGAGGAATTCATTAAAATTACCCCACTTATTATCCCAAAATGTTAGTTGTCATCCACGTATCCTCATCCACAGCATGTTTTTAGGTTTTATTGCATTTATTACTGTAGTTTCAAAGTATTCCATGTACAGATTGGCTAAAAATAGGACTTAAAGGACTACCCATACTACACCCGAATTTTTGCTTGTAGAATGATTCCCCGAATAAGAAAATACGTTATTAGATGCACATAATTCAACTAACTTTATTATTTTGTCAAGTGCCAAAGGGAAATGATCTGTATAGGGGGATAAATTTTTCCTTTAAAAAACTGAAGAAACGTCCTGTACTGGTACTTTTGAATGGAGGGGAGTCTACGTCAAGGCTTAAAAGTTTTATGTTGTGAAGTGGTATATGTGCTTTATCTGAATTTGTGACAAAAGTCTTCCGAATGTTTGATGTGACTGGGAGAAAAAGTGCCTAAAAAGGAGAAAGGAGGCCAGCTAACCAATTTTAGAAATTTTGTAATTGAAAGCTCCGGTGCATGAAACGATGGGTCTGAATGGAAGATTGTCTTTGTGAGTTTTGGGAAGACCATAAAAGTAGGGTAATTTAGGATTAATTACTTTAAATTTCTCTAATAGTTCAATACTCTTTTTGTCTTGGCCAATTAATCTTACTTGCCGAAAAAATTCTGTGGGAACGTTCTGGAGGGGATTTTTCGTCAGTTTTTCGTAAGTATTTGTGTCGCTAAGGAGCTGGTTGATTTTGTCGAGGTAGAAGTCTTTGTCCATTATTACAATTTTGCTGTCTTTGTCGGATACTACTTATTTATTAACATCTAACTTTTTTAGCGAGTGGATGGCTATCATGAATCTGCGGGGAAACAGGATATTTCTTATGAAGGTCAGTTAAAGCATTTAGTAACACTCCTTTTAAACATATCTCTTCACGGCTGTAGTTTTTGTCAGATATGAATTTATCAAAAGCCACTATGAAGTCTAGGTTGTTTTTGCGGTCTGGCATAAGGGCAAAGGATAAGCCTAAATTTAAAACTAAATGTTGATTTACAGTAAGGGGGTGTTGGATAAGTTTAAAACTTTGTCTTGTTGTTCAAGATTATTCCATGCGCTATTATCTATTAGGTTATTTAACTTGCGTAAAAGTCTGTTGGAATGAGTCACGCTATTATAGGCAGCAATGTCGGAAGAGAATGAAATCAGATACCTGTATACGTGGTCCGTAGTGAGGAGGCGAAGATTAGATTTGGAGTTTCCATATATCACTCTGCGTAGCACGAAGATGTCGTTTCTCGTATTGGTGTGATTCTTTTCTTCCAGGAAAATCTTGTGTGATAGAGGGAAGGGGGTTTTTGATTGCAGAGTCCATCTCCCGATCCGTACATTTTTGGAAGTACTTGTTCTTTGAGGCATTCTTCCAAAAAGTGTTTTTGGTTTTTCAGCCGGTGTAGTCTGTTCAGTTCTTTTTCAAACTTGCGGAAAACTGGTTTGACTTCTGGAAGTGATTGAAGAATCGTGGAAAGGTGGTTGAATTCCATAATGGGCTGACAATGACTGGTAAAAATGTTCTGTAACAACAGAATTCCATCTAATAATACCACTTCACAACATAAAACTTTTAAGCCTTGACGTTAGACTCCCTATTCACAAAAAGTACCAGTACAGGACGTTCTTCAGTTTTTAAAGGAAAAATTATCCTCCTTCAGATCATTTCCCTTTGGCACTTGACAAAATAATAAAGTTAGTTGAATTATGTGCATCTAATACGAAGTTTTTCATTCGGGGAATCATTCTACAAGCAAAAATTCGGGTGTAGTATGGGTAGTCCTTTAAGTCCTATTTTAGCCAATCTGTACATGGAATACTTTTGAAACTACAGTAATAAATGCAATAAACCCAAAAACATGCTGTGGATGAGATACGTGGATGACATACTAACATTTTGGGATAATAAGTGGGGTAATTTTAATGAATTCCTCTCAAAATTAAAACGCATTAGTGCCCAGCATCAAATTTAAAGTTGAATGGGAAACAGACAACAAAATTCCTTTTCTTGATGTTTTAATAATCAGAGACACGACAGAATACAAATTTACCATATACAGAAAACCAACGTTCTCACTTTCATATATTCACTACTTTAGCTATCATGACAATACTATCAAGATAGGTGTAGCTAGCAACCTATTCTTAAGAGCCTTACGAATTTGTTCCCCAGATTTCCTGGAAAAAGAATTTGAACTAATTCGCAAGCAACTTTCATCTTTAAAGTATCCTGACCATATAATTGAGAAAGCAATTCAAAAAGCAAACGTAATTTTCTACCGACCCCCTAAAGACAAAGACCAGAGACACACCCAACAATAAAATAAAAAAAAATTCCCACCTGGAGACGATTAAGAGAGTAACTCACACCCTTGGGAAATCCAACCCTTTTGCATTTACCTACCCAAATACCTTAGCCAAATCCCTGATTAACGTCCAACAAAAGACATCGCCCAAAGACTCTGTGGTATATGAGATCCCATGCCAGGACTGTGACCAATCTTACATCGGATTTACAGGTAAATCACTTCCCAGAGATTAATACACACAAACGGTCAGTTAGGTATGGACAACAGAACTCGGCTATTTTCAACCATATAAATGAACATAACCATAGAATAAACTGGAATATGTCACGTGTAATTTATAGCAGCAACTGCCGGTACAAGAGTCAAATGATGGAATCGGCCTTAATAAAAGAGAAGCAGGTAAATGAACATCTCAAAAGGGAATTGGACATCGGACATCGTCGACGCAGTGTTTATTCAACCAACGCTTAAGAAGATTAAAGGAAGATTATCAGTGGGGGTGACCTAAATTGGCTTACTTGTGGACGAATCTCTTGGTATAAATACCACCTTTTTCTGTAAACTTTTCTCATTCATATACCTGAAGAGAGAGACAGCAGTCTCTGAAATATAGTAATTTTCTCTCTACATTTTGGTGTTTTTATGGGCTCCATTTTATTAGAATGGAATTCTGTTGTTACAGAACATTTTTACCAGTCATTG
>NC_087207.1:94540486-94543499 GCF_015104395.2 Macrobrachium nipponense | reverse complement strand
CTTCTTATCCCCTTCCTTCTGTAATTCGTACCATTTAATTTTCCTTATCCCTTTAGCTTTGTTTTTTCTTTCCCTTTTCAACTTCAAGTCCATACATAGCAGCCTGTGTTGGGGGCTACATGGTCGCCTGGAATAACTTTGCAGGACGAACTCTAGTGTTTATGGCGTGGATAATTATGGTCTCTTTATTTTAGATGGATTCGAAGTCACATATAGAAAAATGGGGTTTTTCTCTAGACTATTTTTTTTTTTATTTTCATAAACTATGAATGTTTGGAGAGAAAGAAGAAAAGGGGGTACTTATTTAAACATGATTTTGAGAGGAATATGATAGATTAACGTTTCCTTTTTTTGGGGGGGGGAGTCATTCTTAACTCATTTTATTCCATTTTCATGTTAGCTAATTTTGGAACATAAAAAGTATATTTTTTGTAACAGCGAGAGTTTATATTAGCCTAGTTTGAAACTTTGATTTTCATCTACTTTCAGAAATGGCATCCATTTGTTTAAAAGAGTGTCATTTGACCTCGTTATATATATATATATATATATATATATATATATTATATATATATATATATATATATATATATATATATATAATATATATATATATATATATATATATATATATATATATATATATATATATATATATATATATATATATATATATATATATATATATATATATATTGTGTGTGTAGTGTGCGTGCCATACTCTACTTAATACAAGCAGGCAGGTTAGAAATCGTTCATTGTTTTAAAATTCATTTGACACAGAATAAAGCTGAACAGAAAATTCATTTGTGTGTGTATGACTGAATGAATCTGACACAAACTTTTTTCCCTCTTGTGACTGATGGACTGAACGACTGTAATTTAATAATTTTTTCCTTATATACCGTGGAAACAAGACGTTAATTGTGGCCTGTTGCCATGCTCGTCATATCGTGATAATTCCTTTCAATAAGATTATGCAATTTATTTTCTAAAAGCCCAACTAACCAGTTATACTGATCCAAAGCATTGGCATTCCCCTGAATAATGAGGCTTTGTATTTCCTCTGTCAGCGACAGCTGCATCAACAATGCCACATTGCGACAAATGTCATTAGCGTCGAAGACTATAGACTGCTATTCTTCCGAAAAGTGCATGGCACTATGTGCTCTGAGATAATTGGACTGCTTCATAGTGCGTGGATTGCCTTCATCCTAATTTTTTTTGAACAGACTGGCGTAAGCTGGAGGAATCTATCATTTCCTCATTGTGAGGCAATGGACTTGAAAGATTTTAATTTTATTCAGGGCTTCTCATTAACTCCTCTTTCGAGGACATTTGGTTTGAAAATGTCAACACAGATAGTTGAAGCTTTGATGTGCTATACGGTATCAAAAACTAAGTCACTTTGGAAGGAAAACTTAAATGAAAAAAATAATGGGTTACGCCAGTTGGTCAAATCAGTTATGGTTTGCCAGGTCTTCTCATATCGTGCCTTGCGTCTTTATTATGATTATTATTATTTCTTTATCACAGTCCTCCAATTCGACTGGGTGTATTTATAGCATGGGGTTCCGGGTTGCATCCTACCTCCTTAGTAGTCCATCACTTTTCTTTCAATGTGCGCTGTTTCCAGGAGCATACTCCTTTTCGTTAGTCCTGGAGCTACTTCAACCTCTAGTTTTCCCAGATTCCTTTTCAGGGATCTAGGAATCGTGCCTAGTGTTCCTATGATTATGGGTACAATTTCCACTGGCATATCCCATATCCTTGTTATTTCTATTTTCAGGTCTTTTTCCCTTTCTTTCTCTTCAACTCTGGTGTCCCATAGTATTGCAACAACAATGAGTGATGCTTTCTTCTTGATTTTGTCAATCAATGACACGTCTGGTCTATTTGCGCGTATCACCCTATCTGTTCTGATACCATAGTCCCAGAGGATCTTTGCCTGATTGTTTTCTATCACTCCAGGTTGGTGCTCGTACCACTTATTACTGCAAGGTAGCTGATGTTTCTTGCACAGGCTACAGTGGAGGACTTTTGCCACTGAATCATGCCTCTTTTTGTACTGGTTCTGTGCAAGTGCTGGGCATTCGCTTGCTATGTGGTTTATGGTCTCATTTTTCGTATTGCACTTCCTGCATTTGGGAGAGATGTTATTTCCGTCTATCGTTCTTTGAACATAATCTGGTTCTTAGGGACTGTTATCATTCCTTTAGTTTCCTTCTTGAGCTCTCCCCTCTGTAGCCATTGCCATGTTTCATCACTGGCTAGTTCTTTAGTCTGTCTTGTGTATTGTCCGTGCATTGGTTTGTTGCGCCATTCCTTTGTTCTGTTTGTCATTCTCATGTCTCTGTATATTTCTGGGTCTTCATCTACTTTTATCAGTCCTTCTTCCCATGCACTCTTGAGCCAACTCATCTTCACTGTTTTTCAGATATTGCCCCAGTGCTCTGTTCTCGGTGTTGATGTAGTCCTTTATGCTTAGTAGTCCTCTCCCTCCTTCTTTTAGTGTTATGTATAGTCTGTCCATATTTGCTCTTGGGTGTAGTGCTTTGTGTATTGTCATATGTTTCCTAGTTTCCTGGTCTATGCTGCGAAGTTCTGCCTTCGTCCATTCCTCTACCCCTCCGCAGTATCTGATTACTGGAATGCCCATGTGTTTATGGCTT
This sequence comes from Macrobrachium nipponense, assembly GCF_015104395.2. Lineage (NCBI taxonomy): Eukaryota > Metazoa > Arthropoda > Malacostraca > Decapoda > Palaemonidae > Macrobrachium > Macrobrachium nipponense. Next base: position 94,540,827 of record NC_087207.1, on the reverse strand, counting down.
TTATCAATTTTACCGCCGTTGAGTTTTTACTTGAATATCGCCTTAAGTCTCTGCATGTATTCTTTCCTGATCGTGTCCTTCATCTCTTGGTGTTTTATATCCCCTCCTTCCATTATTCCCAGGTATTTGTATCCCGTCTCATCTATACATTTGATGTTGCTACCATCTGGTAGCTTTATCCCTTCAGACCTTGTTACTTTGCCCTTTTGTATGTTGACTAAGGCAAATTTTTCTATTCCAAACTCCATCCTGATGTCCCCAGATACAATCCTTACAGTCTGGATTAGGGTATCTATTTCCTTGATGCTCTTACCATACAGCTTGATGTCGTCCATGAACGT
>NC_087207.1:94525486-94532986 GCF_015104395.2 Macrobrachium nipponense | reverse complement strand
CTCCCCGCCCAGTTGCCTCCCTGCCCGTCGCCCTCCCTGCCCGGTCCCCTCCCTGCTCAGCCTCCCGGCGTCTGCCTTCCTGCCCGGTCGCCTCCCTGCCCATTTGGCCCTTCGCCCCCGGGGCCCCGGGGGGGGGTCGAGTTCGCCCTCCCTGCCCCGTTGCCTCCCCGCCAGTTCCTCGCCCGGTCGCCCTCCCGCGGGGGGCCCCTGCCCATGGAGGCTGAACCTGGTCACCTCCCCGGGGGAGGCCCCACCCCTGGCAGCCCGTCCTAGTCACCTCCCCGCTGGGGGGTCCCACACCTAGTAACCCCACACCAGGTGGAGGACCCGGTCACCTACCCGCCGGGGCCCGATCCCTGCTGCCCAACCTGGTTGCCTCCCTGCTGGGTGCTCCACCCCTGGCGGCCCGACCCAGTCACCTCCCTGCCGGGGTCCCACCACTGGCACCCCAACATGGTCGCCTCCCCACTGAGGGCCCAACCCTTGCCGCCTTGAAATAGGACCTGTGGCAGGCCTCCCCGCTATATCGGGACCCGTGGCGGACCTTCACACCCAGTTGCCTCCCCGCTGGGGGCTCCACCCATGGCAGTCCAACATGGTCACCTTCCTGGAGGAGGTCCCACCCCTGGCAGCCCTACCCCGGGTGGCCCAACCCGGTCGCTACCCTGTCAGGGTCCTCACACCTGGCTGCCCAACACGGTTGCCTCCCCATAAGGGCCCCACCGCTAGCAGCCGTCCCAAGTATCCGTGGCGGGCCTCCCCACCATACCAGAATCTGTGGCAGGCTTGCCCATAGTCCTGGGACCCATGGCCGTCCTCCCCACTGTCCCGGGAACTGTGGCAGGCCTGCCTGCCTTCCCGGGACCCGTGGTGGGCCTGCCCCCCGTACCAGAACCGTGGTGGGCCTGCTCCTTGTACCAGAACCGTGTCGGGCCAGCCAACCATCCCAAGACCCATGGGGGACCTGGCCGCCATCCCGGAACCTGTGGCAGGCCTGGCCCCCGTCCTGAGACCCGTGGCAGGCCTGCCCACCGTCCTGGGACCTGTGGCTGGATTTCCTTCTGTGATCTGGAGGATCTTGTCTTCCAGCTGCCGTTTCTCCCTCTTCTATTGATCGTTCTCCTTCTTCAGAAACAACGTCTCAGCTCCGAGCGAGTGGGCCCTTTCTTGAATCACACGAGTGCGTTCTTCACTTCCGTCCACCTTCTGAATCTCTTCATGGTAGTCGAACCTCTGTTGCAGCTGAAGAATTATCCTGTCCAAGTTCACTTGCTGCTCTCTCTGGCACTGGATGGTGTCTCGCAAGGCCACAATTCTCTCGTTCAGTTGCTTGTACTTGGGCTATTCAGCAAGTACCGTGGAAAATCATTTATTTGGAATTGGAGAAATGACACCGAATGTGGACTAATCACGTCACACGTTCTTTATAACAGAAACGCTGGAATGATTTTACCATTTAGGTGGAATTGTCAAGGTAATATGGCATATTTTCAAGAATCTGTTTTTGATAATGATGAAATCTCTCTCTCCCTGCTTGTCAGTCGCTCTGTGTGTGTGTGTGTGTGTGTCTGTGTGTTCAGGCAAAAGCACGTGCAGATGGTGGAATGAGAGAAACTTTTCTTCTCCAGCTGCAGCCAGACATTGACCTATTCGCATATAATATATATTATATATATATATATATATATATATAATATATATATATATATAGAGAGAGAGAGAGAGAGAGAGAGAGAGAGAGAGAGAGCTTAGTATATTCGCGCATAGATAGCAGAAGAAATATGTGCTCCGTTCAGGAGGGCTATACGAGAGGACCAATAACTACCCAAGAAGAGCGCTGCTGAAATGTCACATCCACGCCACCAACATGCACTAAGATGCCGCACCATACTATAAAAAAAGTCCATATAAAACAGGTAATGATCAACTCGAGAATAGTGCCATAAGGAGTGGTTTCAGAAATTCGGGAGTTTGCAGAAAGTCGGCCCCGTGAGTAAGTTATGAATAAGATAAGGTTTGTTTGCTTTGGTCCGCGGGGTGAAGCCCTTGCATATTTTAAGGCCGCAGCAGATGTTGACACGCAAGGGAAAATCAGGGGGACGGGCCTTATTTATTGGAGACGAGGAAACCCAATGAAAATATTATGCACACGCTGCTGAAAAAAAAAAAAATGCGGAAAAAATAGGCATCATTCGGTTTTTCGAATTTCCTTAAACTTTGGAACGTGAATTTTATTTCGTTTTGTGCAGACAATACGGATTTTTAGAGTTCAATCAGAATCACATTAAAAAAAATAAGTATCCTATTGTTCTATAATTTGATATTTTACTTATATTTGTCTTTATTAGTTTTATTTTTTTTTCAAAAATGATACCTTCTTTTTCTATAAGTAATACCTTCTTTCTTTTTAAATAAGTTTTACCTTCTTTCGTTTTCAATAAGTAATACCTTCTTTCTTTTTAAATAAGTATTACCTTCTTTCTTTATCAACAAGCAATACCTTTCTTTTTTAATAAGTAATACCTTCCTTCTTTTTCAATAAGTAATACCTTCTTTCTTTTTAAATAAATATTACCCTCTTTCTTTTTAAATAAATATTACCCTCTTTCTTTTTTAATAAGTAATTCCTTCTTTCTGCATTTCCTATGACCTTCTGTTACTTGTTTCTTATAAACGCCATATTCTTGGGTAGATTGAATTTCAAGTCAGTGGCCCATTTGCTGGGCTTGTTCTATATGAATAGGGTTCGTCTTCTGAGTAATAACTACAATTATAATGATGATATATCACTGTCAGACCTTCAGATTACATGCATAATATTTAGTTTTATCAATATTTTTTTTTAGGAATAATGATCTTATTTACTGGGTGACGTCAACTTGTCTTGAGAGCCAACGTGGAATCAGAGGAATTTGTTTCTCGTGGTTAGAAATTAATTTCTCGATATAATGTGGTTCGGATCCCACAATAATCTGTAGGTCCCGTTGCTAGGTAACCAATTGGTTTCTAGCCACGTAAGAAATATCTAATCCTTCGGGCCAGCCCTAGGAGAGCTGCTAATCAGCTCAGTGGTCTGGTGAGACTAAGAAATACTTTTTATTTCTTCGGAACTTGACCTTCCGACGAACGTAAAACGAGAGAAAGTTTTCTCCCTTAAGTTAAATAACCTGGACATCCCTTTGAACACCATCAAACTTCTTAGTCTAGACGGAGGATCACTGTATAATAAAGGGCTCACTGGAGATGCCTTTGGATGTTAACTTCCAAACTATGTACGACCAAGTCTTTTGAGTTCATTATCCGGTGGCTCAAGATTCTATTATTTATCGCATTAAGTGGTTGTTTGTAATCATGGTTTATGTATTCGTGCGTTATTTGCTTTAAGTAAACCTTTCGTTGAATTTTACTTTTGGGTTATTAATCCAACTCGTAAAATCTACCTTATGTCACTTGGTGTTGACTTCATCACTGAGAATTCTTGGTTCCATGGTTCGCGCCCATGAGCCGACGAATTTCTTATCGACTCAAAAATTCCCCTTCGTCCAGCTTGTATGAAAATATATTCATTCCGAGGTAGACCGAATTAGATATTAAAGTATATATGTAGCTTAATATGTAAATATGAATCACGGTAATGTGATATGACATATATATGTGTGTGTGTGTATACGTATATATATACTGGATATATATACCTATACATATATTCTTTTACAATACCCAGTATTAATTATCATAATTTACTTACGTTAATTGATTCTGACATCTGGTTGTCTCCGAGGATAAAGTTAGTTGTGAACGGACAGAGAGAGAGAGAGAGAGAGAGAGAGAGAGAGAGAGAATAAATCATGGAGTTGATAATAGCTACTTTTATGCGTATATCTTTCTCCTAAGAAGCAAACGACACATAACCCACAAATCCGCAAAATATGACAATAAGTGTCTACAAACCGATGAAAAATATCCCGCTGTAATTAAATCGAGTAGACTTTATTTTATTATTCTTGCTCAAATTACAACGAAAACAAATACATTACGACTGACAGAACCAAACCCGTTCATTATTGGAGCGCTGCGGTTAAAAGTTTATAGGTTTTGTTACCGAAAACAACATAGCGGCAATTTTCCTAACTTTTTTTGTGGTGTTTTCCTAACCGAGTTATACGTTATGAAAATCATTGAATCCACTGTAAGCAAATTATGTGCATTTTTCTGCCGCTGACAGTATATATTGTTGTTATTGTGACTGCTATTGCTGCGTTTTTCAGTGCTTCGATTTTTCTTCATTTTCTATTGCGATATTATTATTATTATTATTAATTATTATTATTATTATTATTATTATTATTATTATTATTATTATTACCCAGAAGATGGACCCTGTTCATATGGAAAAAGCTTGTAGGGGCTATTGCTTGAAATTCAAGCTTCCAAAGAATGTTGGTTTCAACCTCTCACAGCAAACCCCACACTGCAGCAGTAACTGATCATGGTACAGAGCCAGTGATTTTGTATCGCCCAAGGGGGGGACGCAAACCCACGGCGTTTGAGTGGCATTTCTCGACACTAACCACTATATCAGCGGGCTAGATATGGAGATGATGATGGTGAACACGTTTCTCACGCTGGACGTAAATTCATAAACTGCTGAGCGCGAATTAAGGTTTCAAATAAGAGGCCGGAAGCGTTGAGCCAAGTTGAATTTGCATGGTTTCAAGTTGAGGTCTTTTCGATCCAAGTTCTGTTGTCTCTCGCTTCGAGCTCCTACGAGGTGGCAGGCAACGACCGACGTCTCCAAGAGTTGCCCAAAAGTTTTAATCTAATTCGTTGTATTTCGTGACAATTTTCATCAACTTTTTTTTTATCCATTTCGGCGGAACATCTTTGCTCGAAAGAATGTGTTTCATTCACTCGAGCAAACAAAATATTCGTTATTTTGGTGAGTGGAATAAACTTTGTGTTCTTTTCCGAGGACGAATACGATAATATTAATTTCCGTTGGGGTCAGTTTCAAGCGAATAAAAAAAAAGGTTTCTTAATTTTCAGTTTTCTGAAAAGAAAACTATTGCGTCAGCTTTGTCTTTCTGTCCGCACTTTTTTGCCCGCATCTTTTCTGTCCGCCCTCAGACTTTAAAACGTACTGAGGATAGAGTGCTGCAAATTGGCATGTTGATCATCCACCCTCCAATCATGGAACATGCGAAATTGCCTTCTAGCCTCAGTAGTTTTCATTTTATTTAAGACCAAATTTAGCCATAATCGTGCGTCTGGCAACGATATAGGTCAGGCCACCACCAGGCCGTGGTTATAGTTGAATGGTCTGCGGTTCGTACAGCATTTTTCGGTGGTCTTATTTATATACGCTATACAGACACCTAGATTGTTGCATTTTTTACTTGTTTTTTCATGGGCATGGTTTCAGACATATCTTTACACTATCATGCCTGGTAGGGGCACCAGATGACCTATGCGATGGCACGTATGAGTTGGGAACGAAAATCGAACGTTATGTTAGTGACCTTGTCAAAGGGAGAAGACGACAGGAAATAAGAATCTTATTTGCGAGTCTCACTTGGAAGGGGAAATTGTAACCTGTTTTTGGAAATTGGAAGCTCTCTCTCTCTCTCTCTCTCTCTCTCTCTCTCTCTCTCTCTCTCAAAGTCGTCCATTTTTCATCCCTTGAAAAGAATTTAAATACGTGGGATTGGAAAGAGCATATTGCAGTCCGCTTGTCATTTTGCTTTCAAGTTTATTCTCTCTCTCTCTCTCTCTCTCTCTCTCTCTCTCTCTCTCTCTCTCTCTCTCGGACATTTTCCATAATATCGAGGAATTAGGTAGGTGGTTTTATAACACAGGTTGTAGACACATTGTCTGTTATCTTTGTTTGTATTTGATTGTCCTTCTGTCTGTCTCTTTTGAGGAGAAAGACGCACTTTTATTTGTTTTCTTTCTGTTAGTTATTTTTCGTTTTGGTTGAAATCTTTTGTCGTGAGCCTAACAATAACGTTTATAGCCAAACTTTTCATTTCTATTTAGTTTTCTGTAAAAGAAAATTATTGTGCCGGCTTTTATGTCTGTCAGCCCTCAGATCTTAAAAACTACGGAGGCTAGATAGCTGCAAATTGGTATGTTGATCATCCACCCTCCAGTCATCAAACATACCAAATTGCAGCCCTCTAGCCTCAGTGTAGTTTTTTTTCATTTAATGTTAAAGTTAGCATCATCGTACTTCTGGTAGCGCTATTGGCGCCAAAAACATAGGCCACCACCGGACAGTAGAAAAGTTTCATGTGCCGCAGCTAAAGCCCCATTTACAGGGGTCAAGTAGAAAGGCAAGTCAAGAGAGCAAGTGGACTGCTTCTCTTTTAAAGGCAAGTAGCATAGGGCAAGTGCTTGTATACACAAAGCAAGTGAATCAGGCAACTAGCCTCTCAGTTTGGGCTGTGCATTCGGAGCATGCATATACGTTCTTTGTTTTATAATGGATCTTACAAAGACTGTATTTAAAAATGTGTCAAAGTTATTGTACAAGTGAGTTCTTAGATATAATAGAGGAGGAGGTTACACAAGAAAGGCGAATTAGGGTAAGGGAGCGGATAAAAAGGAGAAATGAACCTGGGACTTCAAAAACTCTTTTAAGAGAGATGAATATAGATCAAGCTTATGAATGTCCCTAAGAGTTTTCGATAAGCTACTTAATCCAGTTGGCACAGAGATATAGAAAATGATATCTTGATGCATTTTCAGATCAAATCAAATTAGAGATAACCTTCACATATCTAACAACTGGATATCCTTTCAGAAATCTGCAACACAACTTTCGGGTTTTAGTTGCTTCAATTTCTAAGATTATCCCAGACGTTTGTTAAACAATTTACTACAAGCTGTATGAATATATGAAAGTGAGATACACAAAATGAAAATTGAAGTTTTATAATGCCCCTTTTTATACATTTTTTTGTATGATGATTTGCTCTACCTTATTTTTTAAAATAAATTACTTTTCTAGTACAAAAATAAACATATATTCTGTTAAATAAAAGATTTTTACTCAAAAAAAATGAAAAAGAAATATTTCTATAAACATTTATGCTTCAGTATAAAATTGTTGTTAACTTGTTGCAAAATACATTTTTGCTCTGGGACACAGATAATCTTTATTTATTACAGAATTAATAATTGTTCTACTAAAAAAAATGAGAACGATCCTTTGTTACAAAATAGGTTTCTCCTCTTTCCACAAATCAGAACGACTTTATTTGAAATAAGTATTTAAACTTGCTGTAAAATTTGCTCTTAAAAACATAAAAATCTGCTCTTTACCATTAAAAAGAAAAAAAATAATTATAGTAATTCCTGTAAAATAAGTGAAAATATTTACTTAGCTCATGATATATTAACTTAACTGGAATGAAAGATGATAGGGGTTGTCATTCAAGTGCATATGCACACAGGTCAAGCAGATAGCAAGTAGCTTAAGGCCAGTGGTGAATGAAGGGG
>NC_087207.1:94510486-94520486 GCF_015104395.2 Macrobrachium nipponense | reverse complement strand
CTGTGGTTGACAGCAGGGGGTCTGCCCCATGCTTGTCTCCTATTGGCTGGTGGCGGTGAGTCTTGTTTTCATTGGCTGGCCTGCCTGAGCCATGTCTCAAGCCACTTCTTTCCTTCGGGCCGATGGTTGCGTTGCAGCATAACCTGCAGCCGCCTGGACCTCCTAAGCGGCGCTGTAACATTGATGGGCGTTGCGCTACGCTGTGGGACGTCACGGCTACTTTGATTTCCATCGGCTGCAGGAGTACCTCGTTCGGGGGCGTTGTCATCCATAGAGTTGTCATGATCGGTGGTGTCATTGTTGGTGGCAGGTCTTCTCATACTCGTAAGGAGGAGAAATTCTTCCTGCGTCGTATTCAGAGTAGGTTTTATTTGCTGGATGAGTAGCGCCTCCAGCAGGCGCAACCGAATGGCATCGGGGGGCTTCCCGATGATCTTCGTGTTCTTTATGATGACATCTCGGGAGATGGCCTCGTGATGTTTGGTGCGGGCGTGATTCTTTATAGCCCCCTCTTGGGCGTGGCACGAGAGTCTCTTCGACAGTCGCATAGTAGTCATACCTACGTAGGCGCCGCTGCATTCGCGGACTGGGCATGTATACTGGTACACTACATGCGTCTGCTTCAGGGGTTCTCGTACCTTTGGAGAGGGGTTATTTTTCATAATAAGATCGCGCGTCCTCCGATTCTGGTAATATATGATTAGGTCGATATTCTTGGTGTCGTCAGTCGGGGATACATTATCAGAAATAATTTTCTTAATGGTGTCCTCTTCTTCACCGGTAATGGGAACTCATGAAGGCTTTGTAGTACAGCTTGATATTATCCTGGGGGCGGGGCTGCGGGCTCTCACTACCGTACCATTTCTCCAGGGCTGTGCGGACTTCCTTGCTGATTAATTTATTTTGAGTACCCGTTATTCACAAGTACTTGGGAGGGCGCGGGTCGAGTTCCTTTAATGGTGAGTGTCCTGCCAGGTTGAGCAGTGGGAGAGGGCCCTCCTGACGAAGGCCCTGACGGTGGTGCTTTTGAATCTGGCGGGGCACTCGCTGTCTCCGTTGAGGCAAAGTCTACACAAAGAAAACCAATTTAGGACTTTGCCTCAACGGAGACAGCGAGTGCCCCGCCAGATTCAAAAGCACACCAGGAACTCGACCGCGCCTCCCAAGTACTTGTGAATAACGGGTACTCAAAATAAATTAATCAGCAAGGAAGTCCGCACAGCCCTGGAGAAATGGTACGGTAGTGAGAGCCCGCAGCCCGCCCCCCCCAGTATAATATCAAGCTGTACTACAAAGCCTTCATGAGTTCCCATTACCGTGAAGAAGAGGACGCCATTAAGAAAATTATTTCTGATAATGTATCCCCGACTGACGACACCAAGAATATCGACCTAATCATATATTACCAGAATCGGAGGACGCGCGATCTTATATGAAAATAACCCCTCTCCACAGGTACGAGAACCCCTGAAGCAGACGCATGTAGTGTACCAGTATACATGCCCAGTCCGCGAATGCAGCGGCGCCTACGTAGGTATGACTACTATGCGACTGTCGAAGAGACTCTCGTGCCACGCCCAACCCAAGAGGGGGCTATAAAGAATCACGCCCGCACCAAACATCACGAGGCCATCTCTCCCGAGATGTCATCATAAAGAACACGAAGATCATCGGGAAGCCCCCCGATGCCATTCGGTTGCGCCTGCTGGAGGCGCTACTCATCCAGCAAATAAAACCTACTCTGAATACGACGCAGGAAGAATTTCTCCTCCTTACGAGTATGAGAAGACCTGCCACCAACAATGACACCACCGATCATGACAACTCTATGGATGACAACCGCCCCCCGAACGAGGTACTCCTGCAGCCGATGGAAATCAAAGTAGCCGTGACGTCCCACAGCGTAGCGCAACGCCCATTTCAATGTTTACAGCGCCGCTTAGGAGGTCCAGGCGGCTGCAGGTTATGCTGCAACGCACCATCGGCCCGAAGAAAGTGGCTTGAGACATGGCTCAGGCAGCCAATGAAACAAGACTCACCGCCACCAGCAATAGGAGACAAGCATGGGGCAGACCCCTGCTGTCAACCACAGATATAAGGAGGACGGACACCGCACCAAGATCAGTCCACCCTCAGCTTCCCAGCCCGAGGATGTCTGGCAGCTCCAGACGAAAGCTCGCTTTAAGAAAGAGAGAGAGAGAGAAGAGAGAGAGAGAGAGAGAGAGGAGAGAGAGAGAGAGAGAGAGAAAAAAAATCGTTAATGACTTTGATGACTATGGTATCATAGTTTATCTATAAAATTCAAATATCTACACCTATTTTGACCCTGTATTTTACCATGACCTCTATAGGCGCTCTACTAGCCTGTTTAAGTAGCATTGAAAAAGCCGCTATTCGCAAAATAGAGAAGAATCTCTACAAGTGTAACGCTGCTGAAGTAGCCATTACTTTTAATAAAGTTATTATTATTATTATTATTATTATTATTATTATTATTATTATTATTATTATTAGTCAGAAGACGAACCCGATTCATATGTAACAAGCCCACCTAAGGAAAAATAGACTTGAAATTCAACCTGCCAAAGAATCCGGTGTTCATTCGAAATGAGGAACAGAGATCTGTTATTAGAGAAACAGGTCGCTTAACAAAATTTTTTTAAAATGTGTGTGCGTATTTCGTTCGTACTCTCGCCCCAGAGCGTGTGATGTAAATTTCAGTCCTCACAAAGTCTTGGAATTGCATAAGGTGATCTAGATTCCCCTATAGTGGTCTGGAAGTATGTATCCTGATTTCTCTCATACATATCAGCAACGGTTTTCCTGCGTCTGCCTTTTCAAAAGTCTGTGTATGAACAATGAAAACAAAGACTGTGGTGAAGGTCAACCTCAATAGAATTCCACTTAAAAGTCTGTGTATGTTGTAAAAATAAAGCAAGGACTTTGTAGAAGGTCAACCTCAATAGAATTCCTCTTTAACAATCCAGCACGATTTGCTTACTAATTTGAGTCCCATCCCCTATATGAACATATGAAATTTAAACACACACACACACAAACAGTCAAATTCGTCGCAGAGAAAGCAGAGACGCCTTGATGGAAAGTCTAGCTTTGATCGCTGAGTTGACCATTCAAACCGCTCTGCTGATTCAAGAAATCTGCCACCCAATACAGTGCAGGATCCACAGGGGTTTAGGAAGGGATGATGCACAGTGAGAGGGAAATCGCCTCTTTGCTTTTCAATTGCATCTGAATGGGTCTAGTCAGCTCTCCAGTGCGGCATCTGAATCCGTTTTCTGTTTAGATAACACTTACAGAAGGGAATGGAAGCGATGCACGACTGGAAAGCTGCCAATCTGTATGCGAAACAAGATTGTTTCTTTCGAATATTGTCTCTAATGACTGGTGTCTGAGGACATATATTCTGATACATTTTTGTTTAGTTCATTTTTTTTTCTTTTTTTGTAAGCCAGATCTCGTCTTTATGTATTTCCTTTTACCTCCTCTTACTTCCTCTTAGTGAACACCATAGTCTTTGGAAGCTTGAATAATAATAATAATAATAATAATAATGATAATAATAAATGAAAATAATATAATAATATAATAATAATAATAATAATAATAATAATAATAATAATAATGATAATAATAATATATTTAAACATAAAACTGTACAGATTGATGTTTAAATATATGTAACATATACATAACTGTGGATTTGTTTCTTCAATTAAATTAAAAATAATAATAATAAGATAATAATAATAATAATAATAATAATAATAATAATAATAATAATAAATAATAATAATAATAACAGAAACGTGACTGATCACTACCCTAGAATTTAGGTAAATAATTGACTGAAATTATCAGCTCTCTCTAATTAATCGGTGTCCATTTCGGAATCTGGAACAATTCAATTGTGAATCTTTATTTGCAAATCGATCAATGCAGTCTCGAGTGCGAACTGCGAATCTTTTTATTGAGTTACTCTTGGAGAACGCAATTTCGACGCAGTCCTTCACGTGTTTTATATAGAAAAAAAAAAGCATGACCGCTTATTCGGTAAATCTATTTTGATGTTCGAGATTTGAAGAAGCCTATTGTTTCTATATTATTACAGTTTTGGAGTTTCAATATTTAATTGTAGTTGCTTATACTGTGCGTAAGTTTTAGGTAAATAAAAGGATATCTAGTGTTACCATGCGCAAACACCACAGGCGGATGGACAGATGGAAAAAAACAGAGTATAATCATGTAGAGATAAGTGGCAAATACCCTGACATGAAAATGCAATCAAATAAAAAGCACTATTTTTTCCATATTTGACACTCCCCGTAGGTGGGTAGTGACTTCAGTGCATCTCTTGCGGTGCACTGCAGGCATTGCTATGGGTCCTTTGCAGCACCCCTTCGGCCTCTACCTGCAACCCCTTTCATTCCTTTTACTGTACCTCCATTCATATTCTTTTTCTTCTATCTTGCTCACCACCCTCCCTCTCCTATCAATTATTTTATAGTGCAACTGCTTTGAGGTTTTCCTCCTGTTACACCTTTCAAACCTACCTACTCTCAATTTCCTTTCCAGCGCTGAATGGCCTCAAAGGTCCCAGTGCTTGGCATTTGGCCTAAACTCTATAATTCCGTTCCATTCCATCCATATTTGACACAAAGTCCAAAACTTACCTAAACTTCATCCCGGACTAGATTAATAAAGTTTTTCAAAAGAATTTTTCAAAAAATCACTGAAACATTTATAAAGCAATTATAGTTTTCGCTTTACTATATTTTCATGCAATTTATGGATACCCGGAGGTCAATAAGTTAGGACACAAATAACATTGGAATCCATTCGCATTCGAACTATAAATTTCCATCAGTGCACGAGAACTGCGGACCCCATTATTCACTGAAGCAGAAAGATACGTTGTGCACATAATGAGATTCGTGAACTTCCATTAACTGATAACCTTTTCATAAACGATTCCCTAATTTGGGGAAGCCTAAATGAACCATCAAACTCTCATGATAATTGAATATGGAAGTGACAATTTGATTTGGGGATAATATTGAAAATGTATTTTTGAGAGGTATATAATTAAAAAAAATAATTGAGGATTTATTCATTTTTGCCTCTTGAAATACTAGTGGCGGATTTATGGCGTGGTCATTCATGACAAGGCCATTAATCCAGTCCTCTGCGGCTCATACAGTCTTATGCGCTGTACAGAAAACTCAATCGCGCCGAAGCAACTTGGGCGCATTTTTATTTGTTTTTAATCTGTACATGAATCTGTATGTGGTGTTGGGAAGCAAGCAATTATTTTAAAGAAAATTAATTATTCAAATCAACAGTTTTTCTTATAAACTTGAAGATTACATTAATATCAATCTTTTAACTTCTTAAAGAATAATAGGTTTTTTTTATGTTTTGTTCGAAAAGTTCCAAGGTATTTCGTTATTGCCAACACGAAGTCCAAAAAGTGCCGGGGTTATTTTTCTCGTCTGAAATCTCATAAACCCAAATTCTTGAGCACGAATTGCCAAGAGCATTCCTTAATAGAGGTCCCATCTCTCCGTCTTCTCGTTTGGTTCTTCCTTTATGTGCGCTTCTTCCTATTGGGTACAGCTTCTTAGAAAAGCCAGGATATCTGGAAAGGACTGAACTGGATATCTGGAAAGGACTGAGCTGGATATCTGGAAAGGACTGAACTGGATATCTGGAAAGGACTGAGTTGGATATCTGGAAAGGACTGAACTGGATATCTGGAAAGGACTGAACTGGATATCTGGAAAGGACTGAACTGGATATCTGAAAGACTGGACTGATCCTGATATCTGGAAAGGACTGAACCTGAGCTGGATATCTGGAAAGGACTGAACTGGATATCTGGAAAGGACTGAGCTGGATATCTGGAAAGGACTGAACCTGAGCTGGATATCTGGAAAGGACTGAACCTGAGCTGGATCTCGAAGACTGGACTGGAGCTGGATATCTGGAAAGGACTGAACTGATATCTGGAAAGGATTAGCTGTCGACTCAAAAGATGGTTCCAGAAAATTGTGTTTAGTACATTTAGTGACATTTTTATTTAAATTCCGGTGAATGTTCCATAGGTAACTATTTATGACAGCCTGTCTTTGTTCAGTTTACTAAACAAACGGCTTCTGCAGGCTTTAGGAGAGTGAATTAAAATTTTCACACTTTTTTTTGCTTACTCTTTTGAAATAAGACGAAACATAATTTCAAAGGAATTTCCATCTTACTTCTTACTTTAAAATATGACGAAACATATTTTCAAAGCTATTTCCATTTTTTTTTTTTTAGTTTTAAAGTATGACGGAACATATTTTTAAGGGGGCCGGCCGGCTAATGCCCTTTTTAAAGGACAGGACTTTGATATTCATACCACTTAATAAGGTGACTTGGGACATCTCCAAACCGTATATGATTTTCGCCTCTGACCTTCGGTTTTGTGACGCCAGGGCGATTTATCCCGAAAATAACCATTTTTCAAATTCTATCTCCTCCCTTGATATTTAATATTAAGACCTGGGATTACTTCCATATATAGACCTGATGTAGACCTCCAATCGAATGGAGAGTTTTTTTTTCTGAAAGTCATTTTTTTGCTAGATATGAATTTTTCAATATGGTCAAAAAATAAACCCTATAAATCAGGAGACAAAAATTTATTAAAAAAAAAATACGAAACAAAAATTGAAAAAAAGGGCTCTATTTGATTGTTCTATAATGTCTTTCTGAGTTTATATACCAAATTCCAATGTTATAGCTTTAAAACTAAGTGAGAAGATAGATTTTGAAGGTCAATAAGTATAGTTTTGAGATACCGGGCGTTCAAAGTTTTCCTTCGTATTTCTATAAAGACAATGTTAATAAATAATGATTATTATGAATGTATATTTCTTTTTTGTGTATTAATAAACCAAAACTATTTTATTTATCATAATTTAATCATAAATGATGATCCCTTTGCTCATATATCGCAGCCTGGGGCACTGCTTGAGGCAAGATGGGGCACTCCTTCCTACGCAATTCTCTCTCTCCCCTTCACTAAATCGGCTTATTACAGCGAATTTTCTTCTTCTGTGTGTTAGCGAGATGTTTTCCTTGTATTTTCCTCTTTGACATGATGAAATTCTTGCCCGAAACAAAGATAAACAAACGTAATTGCAAGAGAATGTCAAGAGGTGAAACTCGAAGGCGTACACTTTTTTTACAAAGACAATTTAAATAAATCATGATTTATTATGAATTTCATATTCCATTTTGGGTATTTTAAAAAACCAAAACTTTGTTATTTATCATATATGAAGATCTCTTTGCTCAAAGATCGTAGCCTTAGGGCACAGTGTGGACGTGTGCTGTCAAGCAAGAAGGGGGCGTTACTAAAGCAACCCTCCCTCTCTCTTTCACTAACTACGCATATAGCTTATGAAATTCTGTAATAATACTTGAGCGATTTTCTTCGTCTGTATGTTAGCGAGATGTTTCCCTTGTCTTTTCCTCATTGGCATGATGAAAATTCTTGCCGAAAACATACATAAACATACGTGAAAGCAGGCAAATGTCAGACGTGAAATGGAACGTGTTGACTACTCGACGTCTGTGATCGCACTAAAGGCTGGAGTCTGGACTTGGTGTTGGTAGCTTGAGCCTGAAGTCTCCTTCTCGACTCGGGGAATGTCTACAGATGCCATTTCTCCCCAATTTCTTTGACAATAATTATCAAAATTTACGATAATAGAAGAAATATTGCATTTTCTTGTACGGATCAATGTTTTTAGGCTTATTGAGTTACGTTAACTAATTACACCCTGTAACTACGAAAGTAAGAGGATTTTGACGAAATATTTTCGTATACGTATTCTCAATTGCCATATGAAGCTCCATGAATTTTTTCATGACTTTGCATTTTTCGCCCTATACCTCCATATATAGAGGTTCCGGCCGGCCCCCTTAAAGCTATTTCCATATAATTCTTGCCTTAAAGTATGACGGAACATATTTTTAAAGCTATTTCCATTTAATTCTTGCCTTAAAGTATGACGGAACATACTTTGCTAATATGTAGCAGTTAATGTGCCTGAAATGTCAGCTAGAATTGCCTTTGCTCGTTTTGTTCTTTAGGAAGATGTCTGTACATTAGGGGCTAGCAATATAAAGTTTTAGTAATTACAATTATAGTGTTTTCGACATCCTAATACTGGGATTCAACAAAACCTAATTCTTCCTCTAGGTAATAAACTGAAATTGAACGCGTAATTAGAAACATGTTATATATTACCGTTCTAGGTTATGATATAATATATATCACATAAATACGGATATATATGTATATGTAGACGTAAAGGCAAATGCCACGAAGGAAAATTGAAACAACAGAGTGGTTGCTTATGGCCTTTCGACACTCGGTCCTTTTGCTAGTTTGCTATAGTAGATTCACATTAACCGTGCATTTGATGTCTAATCCAGTCCCTTACGATGCTCCTGATTGGCTGTTGATAAGCCAATTCCCCTTCGGTTAAGAATATATGAAAATATATTAATTCCGAGGTAGAGCGAATTAGATATTAAAGGACATTGTAGCTCGATATATGTATATGAATCACGGAAATGTGATATGACTTATAGATTGGCTACGTGCTGTCAAAAGCACTACAAACACTACCGGAGTCGAGGTGGGTTGATGTTGTCTCCAAACCACTAATTACCTGCGCGCAAAAGGTATATGAGGGTGAGAGGGCGACATGAACTTTTAAGCCTCTCGCGGTGGTGTAGTAGGAAAAACTTCACTGACGTTCCTGGGTTTGAAAGGATCCATAGGTTCGCGCCCTGGTCCAGGCAAATCTATTATCGAGAAAAAATTCCCCTTCGGTTTAAGAATATATGAAAATATATTAATTCCGAGGTAGAGCGAATTAGATATATTAAAGGACATTGTAAGCTCGATATATGTATATGAATCACGGAAATGATATGACTTATAGATTGGCACGTGCTGTCAAAAGCACTACAAACACTACCGGAGTCGAGGTGGGTTGATGTTGTCTCCAAACCACTAATTACCTGCGCGCAAAAGGTATATGAGGGTGAGAGGCGACATGAACTTTTAGCCTCTCGCGGTGGTGTAGTAGGTAAAACTTCACTGACGTTCCTGGGTTTGAAAGGATCCATAGGTTCGCGCCCTGGTCCAGGCAAATCTATTATCGAGAAAAAATTCCCCTTCGGTTAAGAATATATGAAAATATATTAATTCCGAGGTAGAGCGAATTAGATATTAAAGGACATTGTAGCTCGATATATGTATATGAATCACGGAAATGTGATATGACTTATATATATATATATATATATATATATATAATATATATATATATATATATATATATAAACTTTCAATTATTTGCCTCGACCTGAATATTTCACACTCTCGTTTTAACACACTAACAAACATACTATGTCTGATGAGGGTGAGTCGTGAAGAAGGCAGGCGTGTCCATTTCTCTGCGTCGTCAACCAGTCCGCGGTGATGCAGTGAAGACCTGAATTCGCTTTGATTAAACTTCCAGACAAAACACTCGGTCATTTTCCGATGTAAAGCTTTGCTGTTTTGTATGGATTCGCTCTAATTAAAGTTTTTGTCTCCTAATGCTTTCATCTAAGGCTGATTATTGAAAGAGCGAGTTTAATCTCGCGGTGAAATACCATGGAAAAGTGAGGGTAGACGTAATACGGCCAATATGGCTACTTGTCATAAAAGGTTTCAAAATGAGTTGCTTTTAACGTTCAAAGGCCCTTTGTAATATTATCCTACCTTTCTAACAGTATGTGATGTTTTTATAACTGTTTGTGGTTCTTCTTCAGTTACAGATTGAAGTGGTTACAGCTCTTTTGGCAGTTTTGACCAATATTGTTACTATCGTTATTAATGATTTTAATGAAACTTTTGCTTATGAATAGTTTCTCATAG